>NW_013952700.1:626581-633123 GCF_001266775.1 Austrofundulus limnaeus
TTTAGAAACTAGCTCTCACGCTAAAGCGACAGTTCGCTCCTCCCACACTAAGAAAACAGGAGGGGAGGGGTCAGCTGCAGGAGCTCTTCACAGGAGCTCATCCTGTGCAGCGGAGCAGAGAGACGAAGTAACAAACAAGCAGGAAAATGAAACTTATCGGCGTCTTTTTTTTTACCGACCTCAAAAAAAGTTATCGTGCGATTAATTGATTTATTGACTATCGCGACAGGCCTACTTGACACCCGCCCACCCTCCACCTTTTCATCCGTGGATGGATCTGTCTGAAGGCCCCAATGGGTGGAGACAGAGAACTGACTCTGGTGATTTGTGCTTTGGTTAACAACGACTTGTTTTGGACTCTGGAGGTCTTTGATTGGTTCCAATACGGAGTACTAACCTGGAATGTCAACGGCTCTGCTGAACCCCCTCCATATACCATGTGTTCTCTCCCTACCCACCCACCCCACTCCTTAGTTGTCTTGCACTATGCAGAGTGGCTTTTTGAGCACATGTTTCTGTGTAAAACATAGAATCAGAGCTCTTTTTTTAACTCACCTTTCCTAGTGTGTGTGTATTATAAGCTGCAAAAGGTAGCGCACCGTAGTGCGAAAGACTGGACTCGTTCCTCCATGTTTATGTGTGTCTGTCTCCGAATGGATGTTCTAAACTGCAAGTTCCTAGTCTGTGTTTATCACTGACAATAGCAATAAAGCTGATTCTGATTCTGAGGGTGTAGAGTAGAGCACTGTGTTGATCCTGCTAGATGGATTTATTACGAGACGTGGAGACTTTTTGTTTCAGCGGGCATCTGCTCCCCCTCCTCAAACGACTGGTCGCACTGGTTGCAACTGGAATTTTATGCAGTCGCACCATTAAAACAATCAGGTCACATTTGTGACCAAATCAGTCGCCACTCTAGTTCCCTGATTCCAAGTCCTGCAGTGAACTCTCTTTTATCTGTCCAGGTTTGTGATTTTGTCACATTTTTCATTTGGCCTGACTTCATCTGTTTTAACTGCTGCCATTTCTGTCCAACTGAGACAGACCTGAGATCACACTACTCAGGAACATGACATGCACAAGTTCTTGTTTGCTGCTAAGATGTATACAGCAGACTGGGTCACTTTAGTGGTGTGAGCCTCTGTAAGCAGTTTTGGACTAAATACGATGTAAAAGTGAAAGTTTTGATGATGAATAAATCTGGAGTTAGACACTGATAAGTCATAATTAAAGTATCTCACTGTAAGAAGGTGCACATAAAGTCTCCCTTGTAATATAAACTGTAGTTAACACTGGAGTTGTATCTTCCAGATGTATGGAGATACATTGGGGCCATAAGTTTAGTTCAAAATAAAAAGTTTTAGAAACTAAAAAAAGATTTGAAGCTGAAAAGATGAGATGTTTGAAATATTTCCAGTTTCTATATTTTTGTGCTTCAACTTCTTTTAATTTTGAACTAAACTTTAGCTCCATACAGACGTAGTTTCATCCCATTTCAACCAGTAATCTACATGTTTGTCTCTGGTGACCTTTGACATTTTTTCTTTGCAGATGTTTTATGCCAAATGGAGACCACCCCGACCCTGACTCCCAGCAGTGAGCTGGTCAGCTCCACTCCAGCCTCAGTTGCTGGCTCTGGTGTGGCTGTGGGGGACCAGCTGACCAACCTGGACCTGGCCTCTCTGTTCTCCTCTGTGCCTGGAGGCAGTGTGCCCTCTGCTGGCCTCGGAGTGGGAATCCCTGTGGCTGGAAGCAACTCTTCCAGCTCCTTCACGATGGACTTGTCTCTGGTCAGCTCAGGCATTCTTACTATTGACCCCTCCTCAGGGGGCACCACACTCGTTACCAGTTCCAACACAACCTTGGCCAAGGCTTTGGACCCACTCATCATGGCGACCAGTGCTGACATCATCCATCAACATGGTCTGGAACGAGCAGTGGGTGAAGTCCTCCCCCCGCAGGGCTCTCTTAATCTGGATGACGTGCAGACGATTACTCCAGAGGCCCTCGGAACCCTGACGGCTCTAACGATACAAGGTGGGAGTGCCTCTGTGGATCCTGGTCTGCAGCACCCTCTCAGTTCTTCTAGTTGCCTGAGTATGGAGTCCTCAGCCTCCCTTGCTGTGGCCCCGGTCCCAGAACTGCTGGCTTCACCCTCCAAGGTGGTGGAGGTGGGCGTCCAGGGAGGCGCAGGGCCTCTGCTGGGCTGTGTGGAGGTGCTGGCTCCTCAGGAGGGTGGGAAAGTCCTCACTCAGTTTGTTTTTCCAAGTCCCAGCAGCAGCTTCAGCCCACAGAAGGACCCAGAACTGGCTGTGTCACCCAGCAGCTTCCTGGTGAGATACAAAACACTTCCACTTCCTAACATTTGTCTGTCCTGTGTGTGAGCTACTGTCAGAATTAATTATTAGTCAGTCCAACAATAAATGACAGCACCTGCGTTCAGGGTTTGAAACTAAAAATAAAACCAAATCAAAAAGGAACAAATCAGATCAGCTTCTCCTGGTTGTCCACTGATCAATACGTTCACTTCTAAACACTGGCATACAGACTCATTACAACCATTCATCATAAACACACTGGTTCTGATGAATAAAACCCTCTGAAGGCCTGATTACCTCATCATAGTGGCTGATGGTGAGAGGACTTCAGAAGGTGTGGAGAACCTAAAGTTCTAAACTATGACAACTCTAATATCTAATCTAAAATCCCCTGTAGGAGACATGGGCCACGGTGTGTGTGAATGAAGTGCAGGGAGTGCTTGTGTGTGTGTGTGTGTGTGTGTGAGCTTTGTTAACAGTGGTGATGGAACAAAGATGCATGCTCACGTTCAACAGGATCAAACCAGCTGCTCTTCTAGCTCTTTGAACAACAGGCTTCAGACCAAAAATCATTTAAAACAAAATAACACACAGAAGAATGAGCTGCTGGACCACCACTTGCTACTCATTGACAAACACAACCATGAAGTTCTAACCAATCACACGCTCTGAGCCGCAAGGTCTGCGTCGCAGAGTTCAGACTGAGGGTAATGCACACGACTGCTGTCACCAGGGGAGAGCAGACGGAAGTTATGCAGTTTTTTGTCACTCAGCAGGGGCAACAAGACATTCGAGTCAAAGTATAAATCAAGTATAAGTGTGTAGTATATAGTCATGGAGCATGGTGGGTCAGGATGTTAGCTGCTTGTTGGTAGGCTGTACTTACTGATTCAGAGGCTGCTGTTAATATGTTGATGTTTAGCTGCAGCAGGCTGAGAGGAAAATGACCCAACATTAAGATGGGTTTTGTTTTCATACGAATGGTTTTCTTTCAGTATTATTTTAGACAAACAGCTAATTCTCTTAATAAAGGTCTTGGTATTATTTGAACATTAGCTTTATTTTTTTATTGATTCCACACAAGCAACTTTGTCCTGAAGTGTTTAATGAGAAATTGGTTGCAGCTCACTTCCTTGGAGAACAGGTTTTTAAGCTGTAGTTTAATTTCTGAAAGATTTATTGGTGTTTGTTGTTCTTTATTAAAGTTTGAGAGAATGATGAATTGGATTATAATAAAGATGATTATAATCTGGATGATTTCTGCTGCAGGGGGGTGGAGGCTCAGCCAGGACAGACTACAGAGCCATCCAGCTGGTCAAGAAGAAGAAGCAGAGGGGTTCCTCGGCTCCATCTGGTAAGAACCCTGCACCAGTTTGATCCAGCTGAAACTAAGGACTTTATTTATGAAGTGTTGATGTATTCTTTGCTCCCTGCAGGAACAGTGAGCCAGAGAAAAACTAAAGGATCCAAGGTCGCTTCAGCACCAGTAGCCCTTCCTTCGTCTGGTGCTCGGTACAGTGATGGAGCCGAAGCAGCAGGTGGGGGGTTGACTTGGCGGGACCCTGTCACCGGGGCCCAATATGTCCAGGTGCAGATGCTGCAGGTCAGATTTATAAATGTTTTGTTCATATTGTTTATTGTTGTCAATACGAATGCACTATACTGTATATCGGATTTTTGAAATACTTGATTTGACTCAATTTTTTCTTATTTCAAGAATTTTACCAAGTAGAATTTTCTTACTCCATTGGCAGAAATTTTGACGTAATTTGAGTCAAATTTTCAAACTGAAGGGCTCGACACACGGGAGGCGACGTCGCTCGCTCTCCATTCATTTCCTATGGAGCCTGTGCGGTGAGGCGACAATCTCTTGCCCTCCTCCAGCTAAGCGACCGGCGAAAATAGTGCGTGTGAAATTTCGCACTCGTACACGTAGACGTGCACACGCGAGCTTGTGACGCGACATATGAAAATTGAAAAATGTTCATCTTTTGTCGCTGTCGCTTAGCGTACAACCAATCAGCGAGGGTTTCATTGACTGACCAATGAGAGGAGAGTATGCTACACACTGCCGTTAGCTAACACTTTCACCAAGTGATTTCTAAAAAGCTTTGTGGGAATTTATTGGCAGCAGGGTGAAGTTTATGGTAAGTTTTTCCTCATAAAATTGTATCTTGATGTGTGTTTGTTTTTCAGTATCATTAGCATCGCAAGATTTGTTTAGTTTACACGTCCGTAATGCACACCCCCCTTCAGAGTCAAGAGCCAATCAAATTTTGTGAAGACAAGCGACCTGAGAGCACGATTCAAAACGATGCGATCGCTATCACGTCCCGTGTGTCGGGTTTCACCCTGGCTGCGATGACAGCTGTTAATCACTGTAGTTTGTCGCTCCCCGTGTGTCGAGCCCTTAACAAGACA
This sequence comes from Austrofundulus limnaeus, assembly GCF_001266775.1. Lineage (NCBI taxonomy): Eukaryota > Metazoa > Chordata > Actinopteri > Cyprinodontiformes > Rivulidae > Austrofundulus > Austrofundulus limnaeus. The sequence goes on from NW_013952700.1 coordinate 631,321, forward strand.
AATAATCTTACACTAGGGCTGCCACGATTAATTGATTAATCGACGACTAATCGATTATTAAAATAATCGATGACTAATTTAATAATCGATTAATCGTTTTTTTGTTGTTGTTGTTTTTTTTTGTTGTTGTTCTTTACTTTGTTTTTCTCTCCAAACTGCTTTGACACCTTCCACTGCCACGTCTGCCTTTCTGTCCTTGACACACATGCACAGTAGTGGTAACTGGGGTAGGCCGTGGACGTCACAAGACATTATACAGACAGGCTCTGGTATCATGGCTACCTGACAACGGAGCTCAAAGTGTGGGATCATTTTAAGAAAATGAAAGAGAAACCTGTGTAATATCTGCAGAGCAGAACTTACCTTCCACAGCAATTATTTTTAGTTAGCATATAGCTAAAATCTAACCATGGTTATATAATAGCAGCTGCATTCTGGTGCGATAAGCTCTGTTTTATATTCAATTAACGTATGATCTGATTAGTCGACTAATCGAAAAAATAATCGGTGATTAATCAATTATAAAAATAATCGTTTGTGGCAGCCCTATCTTACACATTCTGAAAACAAACAGTAAATGGTAAATGGTACTGAACTTATAGAGCGCTTTTCAAGCCCCTCTGGACCCCAAAGCGCTTTACACTAACAGACATTCACCCATTCACACTCACATTCACACAGTGATGATGGCAAACTACACACAAGATTATTATTCTTACGCAATCAGTTCTTGTTTAATAAATCAGTCTCAAAACAAGATCAAAAAGACTTTTTGGCTGATATAAGATTTTAAAACTTGGTTAGATGACAGTTTTTGCAGTGTATATTAGGTCCTGTTACCATTCCTGTTATTCAGCAGCTACTGACTGGATTTCATCAACTATTGATTCAGAACTTTGGAAAACTGACAAACATGGAATAAAAACTCCTTATGGGAATATTGCTGCTGCTCCATATGTGCAATAAATTGTATCTGAAATTCTCATGTCTGAAGTCGTTACATTGACTGATGTAAAGTGAAAGCTTGAATATTAGAAGTGTTGTCAGAGTAAAGTCAGATCTGAGTGTTGCAGCTGTTGATGTGTGTTTGTACAGGACGATCCAGCTACTGATGGAGACCTGGCATTCCAGCTGAGCTCCCAGCCCTCCAGTTCTCACTCTCAGCTCATTGTCGACCTTCCAGTCAACATTTTACAGGCAAGTCAAGCTTCTGTTATCACTTCTCATCCTGCTGGCTCCAAACTGGAGCTCCATTAATGTCCCTAGAGTTAGTCTGACTCAAGTGTAACAATCAATGTAAGTTAGTTTGTACTGGAACAGCAAGAAGCCACACTGAAAAACTGAACAACATTTAGGTTACATTTGTTTTAGTTCAAGTGCCACAGCTATTGACTGACAGGTATGGGGTTTAAAAAAACAATTAGTTCCCAAATATGAGTTTAGAAGAAACAAACAAATAAAACTAGGCATTTTTGAGGACATTTTAGTTTAAGAATGAAATGTATGTGAGCCATAGCTTTGCTGCCTTTAATGGAATCATATGTTGTTTATTTAAGAAGGGACAGTTCATATTACAGAAAATGGCAGAATTAGCCATGAGGCTAGCTTTCATCTGTAGTCCCTCAAGGTCCTATAGATGTTAGGGCTGTGTATTGGCAAGAATTTGGGGATACGATACATATCATGACAGAGGGGTCACGATACGATATATCCTGATATATTGCGATACTATAAGCAAGGCGATATATCGCAATATATTGTGATTTTTTTGTCCAAAAATTCTATTAAATAAAAACCTCTTAC
>NW_013952700.1:638453-639611 GCF_001266775.1 Austrofundulus limnaeus
TGCATTTTTCAAATTTCGCCTTGGGGCGGAGTTATCTTTTCACAGGGGGGGTAAGTTACACTTTAATAAAAAAATCGATACAGGGCTTTAGAATATCGATACAGTATCGGGAAATGAAACATCGCGATATTTCAGTGTATCGATATTTTCTTATACCTCTAGTAGATATAAAAACAATACATACAAATCAACAAGTTACTTTCATTATAAATTACTAAAAATATGACAAGAAGCTGATTAAAAAGGATAGAAAGTAAAAAATAACTCGGTGATTTTTGAAGTGAAGTTTTATTGTAGTTGGCTCCTTATCAGCTGTGACATCAGTCAGAGAGCACAGAGTGGGGAAATACTGACATCCACCAGGAGCTGAGTAAACATTTGGACTGAATAAAAATGCTGATCAGGCAGATATTCTGCATCGTCTTCATCATACACACACGGTGTGTTTCTGCTCAGCACAGCACACATACACTGATGTAGTAACAAACTAAAGCTGCCATCCTAACGTCTCCAGGTTGAATCATAGTTCTGGAAGAAGAACTGCACCGGTCACTTGTTAGGCCTTGATGAAGACTGTTGTTTTCCTGCAGGACACTTCAGTGATGACGGATGACAATGGCTCTGATACCTCACAGTTCACAGGAAGCACAATCAACCTGCAGGACTTGGAGTAGCCCCCCCTCACCCAACATGTTGCACACTACCTGCTCTGCAGCAGCGATGGTCCTTCATCACTGAGAACTGAAGCAACCCTGGGCTCGCCGATGAAGGGACGAGTCGACTGGACCAGCTGGTTTCTAGATGTTTGCTGCAGAACCAAAGCTGAGAGCAGTGTGGTGTCAGAAGCATCCTGTGTGTTGTGTTGTGTGTTGGTGTGTGTGTTCCATCGTGCCACTGTGTACGCTCCAGTTGCCTTACAGATGCCTCACGCTGGGCTCGCCTTCACTGACTGGAGACATCTGACTTATTTTATAATTTTATTTATTAATTCACGTGGCTTTATAATGGCTGAATCAAACAAATGGATTAAAGAATCAAGTGACACAGATATCTGTATTTATTGTGAAAGAAACTTCTATTTTTACTTTATTTTTTTGATGACAAATCAATGGGAAATGTAACTGGAGATAAAAATAAATCTAAAGAAGGGGTCTACTC
>NW_013952700.1:640041-641091 GCF_001266775.1 Austrofundulus limnaeus
GCTTGTGAAGTCTGCAGGCTCACGTCCAGTTTTCAAATGGAGGCGTGGCCAAACAACGTCCAGACATCAAGGAGAGGACACAGGCTTTGATAGGCTGTGAAAAGATGCTGATTCTTACACCATCTTCATCCAAACCAACGCCTTCCTCATCCTAAAGAGACATTTTCATTTAATATCTTCATGTTGGATTGATTTTTATTGAATGCTTCTGTCCAACAGACTGACCTGTAGATCTGATGAGAGCAGGGTTCATGCAGGCTCTTAAAAAGTCAATTTTAGGACTAAAAAAGGTGTGAGGTTTACTTTCACATGCATGTTAGATTAACTGATGACTCTTCATCGTCTCCTGTGTCTGTGTGAAGGAGGGGCAACCTGTTCAGGGTGTACTAACCTGCACAGAAATGTGATGAAAGACTGAAAGAGCAGAGAGACAAAACAGTGCAGTTGTTTCTGAACAAGTTAATCCTGGTCTTTAGTGATGTCCTCTTCCATTGGGAGAACTGGTGGTTCAGTTCATTCATACTGTATGTCAAAGTGTCCTTGGGCACAAAATTGCCTCTGTCCCATCAGTGTATGAGTGTGACCAATCAGCAGTCTCTATAGAATATGTAGACAAAACTGTTGGTAGCCCTCGTTTAATGAAAGAAAAACCCACAATGGTCACAGAAATAACTAGAATCTGACAAAAGTAATAAATAAAATTTCTATAAAAATGAACAAATGAAATCAGACATGTCTTTTCCACCATGCATCAACAGAATTAAAAAAATAAAACCCATGAAACAGGCCTGATGGTACTGTAGAAAAAACTTGTTCAAAATGGTATGTCTTAATAAAACAGGAATCCACTGGAGTTATTTTTAAAGCTTTATTTTCAATCTTCTGACTCCAATCAGGTTCACAGTGCAGCACTCAGGCCTCAGCGTTAGGCCTAGTGAGGTATCCCAAATTCAAGATATATATATACACTCACCGGCCACTTTATTAGGTACACCACGCTAGTAACGGTTTTGTGGTCATAAAGGGATGGACATGGTCAGCAACAATACT
>NW_013952700.1:643146-646619 GCF_001266775.1 Austrofundulus limnaeus
TGTTTGTGGTTGTAATGTGACAAAATATGGAAAAGTTCAAGGGGTATGAATACTTTTGCAAACCACTGTACACCTAAAACTGGAGACAACCCAGGTCATAATGGCTGCCACAGATTGGCTAATCAGCATCAGCCATAACAGAAATGGTTGTAACTCTGTCAGTTTAACACATGTTGATCTACAGCAGTGGTTCTTAACCTTTTTTGAGGTACCGAACCCACCAGTTTCGTATGCGCATTCACTGAACCCTTTTTATTGATAAATAAAATGTGATTTTTTTTCCAAATTCAAGACAAAGGCACAAGTCTTTTTTACTGGTGTATAAAATGAGCTGTGCATGAACATCACCTTGCTCAAAGAACTAAACCAACACAGTGCATGAACTCACAACAAATTACAGTATGACTTTATTCTGGCCCCCCAAAAATATTTTGGCCCCATAAAAAAATTTCAGCCCCCCAAAAATATATGTTTTTTACTATTTTACTAATAAAAAATAAATTAGGATTTTTTTGAAGAATTTAACACTTTTTAATAACTTTTTTAAAATTATTTTAAAGCTAATTTGTTTTTTGTCATTTTGAATCCACAAAATACATTTTGGGGCCAGCACAGATTGGCCAAGCAATCTCACGTGATCCTCTGCAGCAAGGGATGGCCAAGCGGGGCGTGTCATCATGACTTGACACAAATGTGTCTTTACCTCCACGGCAGAGGCTCCACCGAACCCCTGAGATCAGCTCATTGAACCCCTAGGGTTCGATCGAACCCAGGTTAAGAACCACTGTCCTAGAGCTAAAACCAAACCAAAACAGCTCAGCAGGCTGAATCTAACAGACTCTGCAACACACTGATAACTTCTCTCTACTATAATAATGAATTGAGCTTAGAATGTATTTCTCTTCCTGGTTACATCTCTGGAGGGGTTACGTTTTTTCATGTTTATCCTAAAGAAAGAACACATGAAAAGACACACACCAACCCTGTCTGCTTTAGCCTTAAAGGCTGAAATGATCAGATAGTATAAAATACAAAACTGCATTTAACATTCATTTAATCAGTTACAAAATTTCCTTCAGTACCCCTGAAACTAATGGGACCAAAGGGTCATGTTAAATCAAGGTGTGTCCTCTAATTATCATCACAGGTGTCTACAGTCTTGTAATCAGTCAGTAGGTCTGTAAACTGTATATGTACAACCCCTGGCAAAAAATATGGAATCACTCAATTCTGAGGAAAAAAGTATGGAATCACTCAATTCTGAGGAAAAAAGTATGGAATCACTCAATTCTGAGGAAAAAAGTATGGAATCATGTCAAACAGATAAAAGACCATTGAAAATACATCACTAGTATTTAGTTGCACCACCTTTGGCTTTTATAACGACTTGCAGTCTCTGAGGCATGGACTTGATGAGTGACAAACAGTATTCTTCATCAATTTGGTGTCAACTCTCTTTGATAGCAGCTGCCAGATCAGCTTTGAAGGAGACGAGTCATGAGCGACGACAAAAGGATGGGTAGGAATGAGATGGTTCTTTGGTTCTGAACGGACAACATCTGGGCCTGACCGACTGAAACAGCAGAGAGGCAGTCAAGATGGCGGCGGCGGTGGCAGATGTATGTAGTATGTAGTACAAGAAGACACGGGGGGATTTCTGCTGACTGGAATGGAAGGTCGCAGACTGGTGGGCTCTCTCCAGTTGGGGCGGTGCAGGAAAGACGTTGGGATCCATTAGCTCCATCAGCACGCACAAAATAAACCTAATCAGGTCTGTCTTCCTCCACACCTTCAGGAATGTTCAAAATGTGGATATTGTTTCTGCATGAACGGTTTTCAAGGTCGTCCAATCGGTCCAAAAGAGAGAGATTTTGTGTCTTCAGTGTTTTAATGGTGGATTCTGCTGTGAACAGGCGTTCAGAGTTGTCCCCGGCTACAGGTTCTACAGAGGTGAGGCGTTTTTGGAAAGAGTTCACTGTTGTTTGTAGCGAGTCCAATGAAACTTGGAGAGGCTTGATGGAGTCTTGAATGAGGAGATGTCTTCCCTGAGTGACATCCTCTGCTTTTCAAATTCCTCTGCAAGCTGAGCCATGGAAATAAGTGGCTGTTTCTGGCTGAGACGAGTTAGCCGTGAATGATGCTAGCTTTCCTGCTGCACTCGTTGCCACACGTGTTGCTGGGGTCTGAACGTTGTTCACTTGTTGCTCTTGGAGTTGCTCATTTTGCACAAAAATGCTCCAAATGAGATTTCACAATACGACTAGAGTCAAAATTTATGAGTAAAATTAGACAAAATTCAAGTCTAAAAATAGTCAGCTGGCAGCTCTCTCTCTACACGTCCTCCATCTTACATTGCAACCCGGACGTCCCCATAAGGAACATTTTTGACATGGTTAATGTGTGTACCAGAAACGGTCCTTAAAAGGTAACAAAGTCACACACCCACATCTCTAAAAAGTAAATGTCTTCATGATGTCTGCTTGTGTTAATAATTAATTTTTTTCTCTCAGTCACAAAACAGAGTGCATGAAACCAGAGTTAGGGGTTCAAAGGTGAGGGACCTTTAACTTCAGGCAAAACAAACACATCTGTAGTAGTTTTTATTTCTACATTTTATTTTGGAAAGGTTAGAACATGTTTAAACTTTTCTTTATTCTTTAACATTGTTCTATAATTCTTCAGAGATAAAAGATAACATGTTTATTTTTCTTTAAGTAATTGTTGCAGATGTTTGAATTTACTTTTACTTAAAGGTGTGAAGCTTGGTGCACATCCAGAACTCACCAAGGTTCAGAAACCTGGAGCTTCAGTCTGAACCCAACAGGAAGACAAACATTTTTGGGTTTTGCAGGTCGTATTTGAACAAACTCAACTTCAAACATGGTCATTATATTAAGACATGGGTTATTAAAACTTATGAAAAGCTTAAAATTTATAAATTTAAGTTTTTACAACTTAAAGGTGAGGGTGTGGATGAACATCAATCTGTGCCTTCTCACTACATAACTGCTGTGACATTAAATATGTGATCTTCATGAAAAACAACTCATCTGATCACGGCACAATTGGCTTAAAATAAACAGGACTTTGTGAATAGACCAAATGTTAAAAGTTTAAGTTTAAGCTACAGCAGGTGGGCGTGGCCCATTTCCTGCTCACTGAGAAAAGAAAGTTAAATGTTTCTCTAAGAGTCAAATATAAACAACTGTTAAACCTTTCACCTACACCAAGAGACAGCTTAAAGTTACTAATTAACACGCTGCTTGTTTTTGATCTGTGGGAGGAAACCAGAGGAGAAAACCCACACCTGCATGGGGTGAACGTCACACAGAAAGGCCTCAGGTCTCTTCCTCACTGAATGACTTTATCGTATCAGCTTAAAGCTGTCAGATAGCAGCAGGCTGAGGATACACAGGGATAAAACCTGGAACTTATCTCTTGCAGGTGTCTGTGTGTGTGTGTGTGTGTGTGTG
>NW_013952700.1:649849-654796 GCF_001266775.1 Austrofundulus limnaeus
ATATAAACTGTAAAATATTAATAATAATTGTATTAATATTATTATTAATAGTTTTAATGATTTCTACATCGTCAGTCCTTTTTTCTGCTCTGTTGTCAACATGTACAGGAATGGTAAATCCAGACTTTCCTGTTTAGCGTTAGCCGTTAGCTTCTCCAGCCGATCACACGATCACCTGGTTTATGCACACTCCAGCTGTTCTATTGGACCTCCTTGGTTTTAATATCTTATCTAGACTTTAATTGTTGATGTTAATTCAGGATTATTCCTCCAGTCTGCACCAACATGCAGAGAAATGATCTTTGTTCAGAACATAAGTACATTTTGATTATATTTGGAAATATGAGTATAAAAATTGGTGCAGTTTTTATTTTCAGCAGGGACAACAGAAAGGTTTTGTACTCTTATTGTTTATGTAACATGAAGCTGATCCAGTTCAGCTGAATTTATCTGTGGATTGAATCTTTGCTCTTACGTGTGTACAGTCTGTTCTCCTCATAGATCTTCAACAGAAAGTTCTGCTGACTGATCCAGGTTTGGATCTAACAGGTCAACATGAAGCCTGGAGCTTTGGCCCCGGCGTGTGAGGGCCTGGCTCCGCTCCAGGACTCTTCAGGCCCTGCTGTAACCTTTCACACGTTCACCACAGTGTCCTGAGCTGTGACTGAACTCTCTCACTCTTCACGCTGATTGGCTGTTCACAGCATCCAATCCGTCTTTGTGCTGATCTGCTGACCCACCACCCTAAACGCAGCACGGTCCAATCACCCTGCTGCTTGCCTGGGTTATGTAATTGGGCCGCCTGCTTGTGTGACTGAGGGGAGGAAATTAAAAGCCAGTTATTTTCTTCTCATCCTTCTTTTCACGCGAGCAGAGGAGGAGTCTGGGTTTGCAGCGAGGGTGAGTTACTTTCACTTCAGCTGTCTTTACATGATGCACTCCCTGAAACTCAAGCTTAAGTCTGCACTTTATTTAGTAAAGATCAAAATGTCCTAAAAGAAGCCGTGCATGTAAGAAAGGTCAGGTGTTGGAGGGTTTCTTATCGTAATGCACTTTTGAAACTTGACTTCACTGATCTGTTTGTCTGAACTTTGCTCAGTCTTCAGCTGTTCTCTTTGCAGCAGAGACATGAGCTGAACTTCAGGATGTGATTGGTTTATGGAAATATGACCCCGTCCCTCTCAAAGTCAATAAACTGTCTATAATAAGTTCTGAAGCCAAAGATGTTGTGCTGAATTTAAAAAGCAAAATGTTGCTTTAAAAACAGGTTTTACTACAACGAGCTGAAGCTGTGCTTTCTGAAACCATCACAATAATCATTTAGCAGCTTTCCAAAACTAAAGGCCTAATATGGACGAATGCCAGTGGTGGATCTGGATTTTTCTGAATAAGAGGCCATTAAGTGGCCACAATATTTGTGAAGGAGCCAAGTATTTGTTTAGCATCCTTTCACACAAATCCCTAGCTTTGGTAAGATGTATACATTTAATATTTATACATTTATAACATTTTTACATATTCAAACACTTGTAAAAGCTTGCACAGTAAATACTTTTATACATATTTTACATGCATTTTTACTATATAAAATTTCCTCAAACTCACAGCATGTGATGAAATCCAGCCATTGTCTGTCAGCTGAAAGACTTTTTATGCAGGATAGTTCAAACTTTCTTAAGAAGAGAATAAGAATTCAGTCATGCTGGACTTTCTTACTTGACTCATTAGCGCCACTAGTGTCTGAACATGGAACTGCACCCACAATCATTGGGATTAATTTTTTAAGGAGGAATAATTAAAGCTATTATGAGGAGTAAAAAAATAAAAGTACGAAGTTCTGTCTGTAACTTGGTGTCGTTCGTTTTAAGGAGTTGAAACGACTCAGATCGTTGGTGAACATCACATCTCTGATAACAAGACTGTTTTTGTCTGTTTGGTTTGTAGTTTTGATGAAACATCATGAACTCTAACTGTACATTTTACACATACTGGTACATTATTCGTGGTAGTACCTTACACCTGATGAGATTGTTCATAAAGTTATTTTCAAGATTTGATAAAAACATCTGTTACTTAATTTCTCATCAAAGGATCTTAGTTTGAAAGACAGCTGATCTGCATCCCTTCAGAATGGTTAGATTTTAAAATGTTGTGTGAATATTAAGTGCTGGATATAGAGAGCATAAATATTTAACATAAAGGACTGAATGAATGAAGAAGTTTTATAAAATAAGAGTCTGGATTTAACGCTGAAAACTTTCTGACCAACATGTTTAAATAAAACTCAGATTATTATGACATCAGTTTAACTTCATTCTGAACCCATTCAGGCAAAGCTAATCAAATCAAACACGTTCTAAACTTCATTGTATTTTTCTTTTGTCTTTGTGAATCCCTGCCATCAGAAACCAGCAGGCCCTTGAGGATGAAGATCGCAGTGATTGGTCAGAGTCTGTTTGGTCAGGAGGTTTATAAAGAGCTGAAGAAGGAGGGCCACACCATCGCAGGGGTCTTCACCATCCCTGACAAAGATGGCAAGCCTGACCCTCTGGGTAAGAACCACCTGAATGGTTCATGCAAAAATATAAAGTTATGTTAGAAGTGATTTATACATTTTTTATTTATTATTTGTTTTATGTATTGGGCGGCACGGTGGCTCAGTTGGTAGAGCTGATGCCGCTCAGCAAGAAGGTCACCGGTTCAAATCCCTATCTGGGGACCTTTCTGGGTAGAGTTTGCATGTTCTCTCCATGCATGCGTGGGTTCTCTCCGGGCACTCCGGCTTCCTCCCACAGACCAAAAACATGACTGTCAGGTTAATTGATAACTCTAAATTGTTCCTAGGTGTGAGTGAGAGAGTGAATGGTTGTTTGTCTCGTTTGTCTCTATGTGTGTCCCTGTGATGGACTTGCGACCTGTCCAGGGTGTCCCGCCCCTCGCACTGTGACTGCTGGATATGGGCACCAGTGACCCACGCAACCCTGAAAAGGAAGAAGCGTGTACAGAAAATGGATGGATGTTTTATGTAAAATGTATTTTTTCAATGTCATTTAAAAAATTTTTCATTAAACTGCTTACTTAGATTCAAACCAATTCAGTTTATTTATATAGCTCCAAGTCACAACATACGTTGTCTCAGGGCACTGTACATAAAAAAGAACAATCTAAAGAAGAAACCAGCAGATTGTGTTGAATCACTTCATCACAGTCTCCCATCCTGAGCAAACAGTGGAGAGGAAAAACTCCCTGCTAATCAGGAAGAAACCTCCAGCAGAACCAGGCTCAGGACAGGAGACCATCTGCCTCGACCGGCTGGTTGAGGGACAGGAAAGAGACACAGACAAACACAGAAGAACTGGTCCAGGACTGGTCCAGGTGCACCTTCTTCTGGAAGAGACAACGAAAAAACACGTTATTGATAGAAATAATTACAATAAACATGTAGAGAAGAGAGATTAAATGATTTCAACATTTTTTATTTAGCAGCTCTCAACAACTGAATGTTGAATGTGTTTATTACAGATTACTTTATTTAAACCAGTACCATTAAATTGACCAGATTTACCTTTTTAAGATTTTATTACATAATTAAAATTTAACTGAAACAATAAACCAACACATTTCTGAGTTTTAGCATCAAAATATTATTATATGAACCTGAATTGAATGTTGGTAGAGCTGAAGCCTCTCAGCAAGAAGGACGCTGGAGGTTTCTTCCTGATTAGCAGGGAGTTTTTCCTCTCCACCGTTTGCTCAGGATGGGAGACTGTGTTGAAGTGATCCAACACAATCTGCTGGTTTCTTCTTTACATTGTTCTTTTTATGTACAGTGTCCTGAGACAACGTATGTTGTGACCTGGTGCTGTATAAATAAACTGAACTGAATTGAACTGAATTGAATTGAATTGGTTCAAATCCTGGCCCGGGGACCTTTCTGGGTAGAGTTTGCATGTTCTCTCTGTGCATGTGTGGGTTTTCTCCAGCTTCCTCCCACACACCAAAAACATGACTGTCAGGTTAATTGATAACTCTAAACTATAGGCAACCCGTTCTCACTCCCAACTCATCAACATATTGACGCTTGGTCAGGTAGCCGTCTGCATCCAGTTTTGACGTGTCGGGTACCCCCACGTGTCAGATTTTTTACGAGATGAGGTGGAGGAGGAGGAGGAGCACGTTGTCGTATTTTTTTAAGAGTAAGAAATGCGCGAAACTAACCACCTCAGACGCTAAATTTAACTTCTATTAGCCCTATACAGCCTATCCCTGACCCCAGTACCTAAAATTAACCATTAACCCTGATCCCTCATACTAACCTCAGACCCCCAACCCAAAGACCCCTAAGTGGCGCAACCCAGAGAAGCCGTGGGCGGCAAGGACTGATGCGAGGGGAGTACCCAATTCATCAAAACTGGACCCAGACGGTCCCTGACCAAGCATCAATGTGTTGACAAGTCGGGAGTGAGAACGTGTTACCCCAGGTGTGAGTGAGACAGTGAATCATTGTCTCATTTGTCTCTGTGTGTCCCTGTGATGGACTGGAGACCTGTCCTCGTGTCCCCTGTCCCTGCTGGATGTGGACCCAGTGACCCTGAAAGGAAGAAGCCAGTATAGATGATGGAAGAAGACTTTGATTAAAAATGACTCTAAATGGCAAATAGTTCTTCTTTACTTTAGATTTTCTACTGCAGGCATTTACAAAACAATTCATATGTCCTGATGCATCTCAGTAATCCAGGTAAAAAATCAAAAGGAAAAAAATTGTATAGGTCCTCTGGACGGGTTCTTCTTTAATGAAACGTTTCGTCTCTCTTCCAAGAGACTTCTTCAGTCTGAGAGTTTCAGGCAAAATTCAGGCTTTTTTTTCAAGAAGAAACTAATAGATTGCCTGAAAAGTTTAGAGCAGGACAAGGCTATTAATCGGATTCTGTATTATAGACTTTACCC
>NW_013952700.1:655260-658919 GCF_001266775.1 Austrofundulus limnaeus
ACATTCTTTTGAACAGTGGCTGCTTTGTTTCCCCGATGTATAACTGGTCGCAGTCCTCCTGGCACTTAACAGCATATTAAAAAAGCCTGAATTTTGCCTGAAACTCTCAGACTGAAGAAGTCTCTTGGAAGAGAGACGAAACGTTTCATTAAAGAAGAACCCGTCCAGAGGACCTATACAATTTTTTTCCTTTTGAAAACAATTCATAGTTTAACTTCTATAAAAACTGTGTGGAAGATGAAGACAAACTGGGAGAACAGACAAAGTCCATTTGCTTGATCAAATTCTCCTTGTGTCTAATAACTAATCAATCAGATCCATGCAGGAGCAGATGAGCTCATCCTTTCTGTTTAAAACAGGTCCTGGAAGCAGAATTACTGGACTGTCTTCTGGAAAAACTAAAGTTAGAACATTTGTTAAACTACTTGAATATTTTTTATTGAGCACAGAATTACCATATATTTTTCATAATGTTCATAAAACAGACTTAGTCTTTACTTAAACCATGTTTTTATTGAAATGAACAGTAAAATCTGTCTCTGTTGATCAGAAGCTTTGAGAAGCAGAGTTTCCTTTAGAATGTGTTTATAATAACTCCTGCAACATGAGTGACATCATTTTATCTATTTATTTGCCCTCAGAGTAAAGCAGTTTTTAAACTGAGTCAGTATTTTACATCCTGCAGCTTTGGTCTGTGTTTTTATGTGTAGGATGATAGGCTTATAGAAATATAAGGTTTTCCACACCTCTCATAACAAGGTTGTGAGGAAATTATTTACCAAGGATTCTTCTTATTTTTCATCAATATCTTGACTGTGCAAAGTGAATCAGACACACAATAAGTGGAACATCTCAGATGAGTTCAATTTGACCCATAAACAATATGTGATTGTTTATTTACATAAATTAAAACAAATCATGAGTTAACAACTTTTTTGTGCCACTTCAGTAGAGAGCAGAACTGAATATGTGAATATTAGCATCTTAGCTTCTTCATCATCAGCGGCTTTTTTTTAACAATTAAGTTAACAACTTAATTGTGGGTAATCAGCTTCATATAACAAGTTTCAGAATTAATAAGATATACAGTAAATCTGCATCCGAATTCAATCAATATCAATTCAAATTACTTATGATAGAACAGCAAAACGTCAGTTCTGGTGTTGAATAAACCAAACTTTTACTGGCACATTAACTTAGATTCTGGCAAGGCAAAATAGTTTAAGCAAAAGAAGGAAAAAGTAAGATTTGTATTTCTACTGTTTACTTTTACCAAGTGTGAGAGCCAACCGAATATGCACCCCCTTCTCAACTCAGCTTCGGCCGGACTCCGGTTCACCATAAACTCTCAGCCTCTTTACCTTTGATGACTTCTCAGGCACCTTCCAGTAGTAAGACTGGTCCACCTCTGATTGGTCAAGAAGACTCGGTAGGTCCGCTCACCTTCATCGGTAAAACACGTTATTTCTCTGGTAACCTTCTGGGTCTGCGTCAATTCCGAGACGGAAAAGAGAGCTAATCCGGTTTCTCCTTCAAAATAAAATCACTTCCACAAAGGAAGGGAAAAATCAATAACTGCTTGGAGGTTTGAAACCTCGGGGGAATTCGACAGGCGTTGTCGAGTTCCTAGCGGTAACCCCCCTCGTTGGCTCGTGAGTTGGGGTTAACAGCTCCTAAGCTGAAATCCTCCGAAGAGGAGAAACAGCTTCTTCCTTGTTGAGTCAGGAAGTCAGTGTCAACTGCTCAAAGCCGTCCGGTGTTAGTATGAGAACGGACCACTTTGGTCCTGCCTCTTGGCGCAAGGATGAGTCAGAAGAAAGAACAGTTAAGACTTGTGCCAGGTGCCAGCCAAGGTTAGCGTTGTATGGTTGAATAAACAAATATCATGATAACCTACTAACTTATCCTCTGATGGGACTCTAAATGAAATCACTGAAAAACATTTTATGATGATTACTTCAGACATGTAACATTTCTGTTCATATTCAACTCTAAACCATTCATTAGTTTAGATAAAGGAAATATTTTCTCAAGAAAAATCCACAATTATATTACTGTGTTTACAGTAAAAATAAAAACACTGATTTGCATAAAAACACAATAAAAACATTGTAATCACATTCTCTGTGATTCTTTAGTACCATTATAAACCTTTAAGGCACGATAAGAGAAAAGAAGTTGTTCTACTTTTTTCATGTGACAGGCATTATCTTTGATTTAACAAACGCATAAACATTTTTGGTTAAATGACAAATGAATCACGAACAATGGAGATTATTCTGTCCATTATCAGATTAAGAGGAAGAGAGGTTCTCTTCCACGGTTAGAATGACCTGTCATGGCCTGAATAAAGTTCGGAGTGGAACAGAGTTCCTGTCTTCTTCCCAGGCCTGTCCGAGGCCTATTTTAGAGGCATAAAATCTTGTTTTCTCACTCGAGGTGACCCCTACATGTCACAAATTGTTTCTCTCCTCTCTGCAGCCTCAGAGGCAGAGAAGGACGGGGTCCCGGTCTTCAAGTTCCCCCGCTGGAGAGTGAAGGGCCAGGCCATCCCAGAAGTGGTGGATCAGTACAAAGCTACCGGAGCAGAGCTCAATGTTCTGCCCTTCTGCTCCCAGTTCATCCCCATGGAGGTCATCGATCACCCCAAACACGGCTCCATCATCTACCACCCCTCCCTGCTGCCGCGCCACCGAGGGGCCTCCGCCATCAACTGGTGAGTGAGTCCACCACCTTCAGGGCTGTGCTTCAGACTCACCTGCTGCTGGGACCTGGTCAGACTCTCACCTGCTGAACTGAACCTTCCAGGACCCTGATCCACGGGGACAAAAAGGGGGGTTTCACAGTGTTCTGGGCTGATGACGGGCTGGACACAGGACCCATCCTGCTGCAGAGAGAGTGTGACGTCGATCCAAACGACACCGTCAACACCATCTACAAGAGATTTCTCTTCCCAGAGGGAGTCAAGGGCATGGTGAGTGTGTTAACAACTGTGTGACACAACTCATCTCTGCACTGAAACTATTAGTATTATACTAAATGTAGTGATGCACGATACATTAACATCAATACTTGTCCGATTAGTAAAACTGGCCAATATTAATGTCTGATATTGATTTAACACTTTTTTTGTGTCACAAATTTGTGTTTCTGTTTTGTGAGGGGACATGTATCTGTTTGATAATGATGCTGCAGCCAGGAATAACTGAAGTAGAGAGATGTCAGAGGTCTGGTGTGTTTTTACAGGATTGACAAAGACACAATGTGTTTGTGCGTATATGTATGTAAATAATGTGTGTTTGTGTAACATGGGTAAATATCAGTTATCAGCCACAACACCAATAATTATATGGGATATAAATATTGGTGCATCCCTAACATAAAGGTCTGACTTTTTGAGGCTCGGGGGTCAGATTTATAAAACTTGCGTACGCACAAAACGAGCCCAGAAACTTTTTTACACAGCTTTTCACGCAAAGGTTGTGATTTATAAAACTAAACAGCTCTGACCCATGTGTACGCTCATTTTGGAGACAGGAAACTGCGACACAGATGGTGAAGTGAAGAATTAGAGCCACACTGTGTAATGATCACTGTCAGAGATTTAATTTACCTTCAGAATCAGACTTAGATTTTTATTCAACTTTATCATCAGGTTT
>NW_013952700.1:659483-660888 GCF_001266775.1 Austrofundulus limnaeus
CCTCCCTGACCCACAGACTCCTCCCTGACCCACAGACTCCTCCCTGACCCACAGACCCCTCCCTGACAAGAGACATTTCAGCATGACAGCAGTCTGCAGACACATGAAGATGTTCTGCAGTTAGCTCAGATGTTCTCAGGTGAAGCTTTGCTGTGGTTTCAGGTGGACGCTGTGAGGCTGATCGCTGAGGGGCGGGCACCGAGGACCACACAGCCCAAAGAGGGGGCCACCTACGAGTGCATCCAGAAAAAAGACAATGCTAAGGTAGAAGAAGAGGGGATGTGAGCTGAAACAGAAAACACTGGATGCTGACAGCAGCCTCTCTGTTCACAGATTGACTGGAACCAGTCAGCTGAGGCTCTCCACAACTGGATCAGAGGAAATGACAAAGTCCCTGGAGCCTGGGCAGAGACTGGTGGACAGGTGAGGGACACCTGAAGGCTCGTCTTTATGTTCCAGTTTGAGACATCGACACTTAGCAGCTGTTTGAAGTAAAGCACGGAGCTGAAACTGTCCTCATCCTCCTTGTAGAAACTAACTTTCTCTGGCTCCACCCTGATGGACAGCAGCACACCAGCCAGCGGTCAGCCTCTGGAGTTTCCTGGAGCCCACCGGCCCGGCCTCGTCACCAACAATGGTCTGGTGCTGTTTGGAAACGATGGCAAAGCGGTGAGTCGGCCTGTCTCCATGACCTGTCCACTGTGTGACCTCAGGGGTGTTTGAAGTGTTGCTTTCTCCTCAGCTGCTGGTGAAATGTCTGCAGTTTGAAGATGGGAAGATGATTCCTGCAGCTCAGTACTTCTGCTCAGGGAGCAGTGCTTCTGTGGAGCTGACCGAGGAGGAGAAAACATTCGCTGAGCAGATGAGGGTACGACCTGGTGCTGAGGACATCAGAGATGCAGAAACGTCTCTTCTGGTTTTCATTTTGTACCTTTCTGTCTGTCAGGTTGTGTGGCAGAGCATCCTGCCTAATCTGAGCCAGATTGAAGACTCCACAGATTTCTTCAAGTCTGGTGCTGCTTCCATGGACGTGGTCAGGTAATTAAATCATTCAAATGAATTAAATACATCTGTCAGGGTTGAGGTGGGGCAGCTCACTAACTGTACCAGCAGTGATGGGAAACAACTAAACATGTAAACAACAACAACAAAAGCTTCAGACTGTTGCAATAATTCTTTGACTTCATCTATTTAAGCAAGTATTTAAATATTTAAATCACAGATAAATGTACTAGTGATATACAGCAAGTAAAATAAGTATTGAACACGTCAACATTTCTCTCAGTAAATATATTACTAGAGGTGCTAATGACATGAAATTTTCACCAGATGTTGGTAACAACCCAAGTGATCCATACATACAAAGAAATCAAACCAGTTATTTGTATTTAATGTGGAATGGCAC
>NW_013952700.1:663038-664013 GCF_001266775.1 Austrofundulus limnaeus
GTGGCAGTGGAAGGTGTCAAAGCAGTTTGGAGAGAAAAACAAAGTAAAGAACAAAAAAAGAAGAAAATGATTAATTGATTATTAAATTAGTCATAGATTATTTTAATAATCGATTAGTTGTCGATTAATCGATTAATCGGTGCAGCCCTATCTCTATCACATGTTGAAAACCAAACACTCAGAAGGGGTTTATTTTCTGTTCTTTCATAATTTCTCCGCATTTCTCTACGACCACTTTAGGCTCGTAGAAGAAGTGAAACTTCGGGCCAGCAGCTGTCGTCTTCAGAACGAGGACGTCTACATGAACTCCACCTTCCAGGACTTCATCCAGATGTGCGTCAGGAAGCTCCGAGGCGAGGATGATGAGCAGAAGCTTCATGTTGACTATGTTGGTGTTTGTCTTTTCAAATGACAGTATTTGTATTTACCACTGAGAAGAAAACATGTTGACAGTTTATTTCTGTCCACAGGTGGAGAAGCAGGTCAACAACATGACTGTGAACATGCCTCATCAGCTGTTCATCAACGGAGAGTTTATTGATGCAGACGGAGGAAAGACTTACAAAACCATTAATCCCACTGACGGCACGGTGAGCACAGACACTGAGAAATATTCACAGATGCACAATTACTGCTGGATATCCCTTTTTTAATGCAAATCTTCAGATGGATCAGTAAGAAGAGACACACTGAGACATGTCAGTCTGTTAAAGTCTACAGAACACAAACATGATTTAAAAATGTACATTCAGTTGATGATGAGGTGCTGATTGTAAAATGAAATGTTAAAAAATTTCACTAATATACTTTTCATTATTTAGCTCACTTCTTTAGTGTTAACATTTTTCCACTACTTGTTTTTTAGCTCACTCTTCTTACATTTAGCTAATTTTTACTAAATGTTAAATTAAAATGTTCAAAAATATATTTAAATATTAAATCCTAAATCTAAATGTGCAAATCTAAATGCAAATC
>NW_013952700.1:665773-673775 GCF_001266775.1 Austrofundulus limnaeus
ACATCTGGTGAAAATTTCATGTCATTAGCACCTCTAGTAATATATTTACTGAGAAAAATGTTGACGTGTTCAATACTTATTTTACCCGCTGAATGGAAAAAGTTATTTCAGTATTTTGTGCTAAATCAAGCGCATTAACCGGTAACCCAAAAGTATATCTTTTAGCACATACGCAAATGAGCTGACGGAACAGATCAAGTGCTAGCGGTTGCTATTGTCTCAGGATAATGATGTCATAACACGAGCCGAGCACCAACAGCAAAGACTGTTTTCCATTCCAAAATACCTAAATCTGAACTTCTACATTTAAGGTGTAACTGTTACATTTAAATTTAAACATTTCGATTTAGGATATAAATGTAAGAAAAGTGAGCTAAATAATAAAATGTCAGTGACATTTTTTAACATTTCATTTTACACTTGGCGCCCCATATTTAATAACCTTAGCTTATTTAACAAGACTTAATTATTTAATTCATGAGTTTAATGTATTTATTTAATGTTACAATGATAATTTAAGTGGTTTATTTGATGAGTTCAGTGAGTTTACTTAATCAGATTAATGTGTTTGTTAATATTATGTTAATGAAAGTTTTGGAATTTCCCTCTGTGACTCAAACAAGGGTGTAGGAATGAGTTAACTATTGGGGGTACATAATATTGGAAACATGACAGATACAAAAACAGTCTGTTTAGAAATAATTCAGAAATTTACTACACTGCAAAGCATTCACAATATGCGTTTTGATCTTTTACTTTTTTCTTTTTTCAAATGTTTCTTGGAAAAACAGTGTTATGGGCATCAGCAACAAAAAATCTTTAATAGGGCAGCACAATTCTGTGTGTTGTGAAAATATCATCATCACAAAATCACTGTGCACAATAGTTATATTGCAAAGGACTGCTTGGAGTGCAGTAATGCTTGACTCCTCAGTTCTTACACCTTTGTTCATAAAGTACTCAAAGATAGACAGGTTTCACAGGGTTTGGTCTGAACTTTCAGGACATGCTGGGAAGCTGTAGAAGAACAAAGACTGAACCTGATGAGTAAAATATGAAGACAGATTTTCTTCTTTCTCCAAGTATTTTATTCAACTTAAAGAAAATAACTGTTCAACATGGTGTCAGGTTGATGATGTACAGCTAGGCTTACACAACTAAAACAGGTACAGCACGGTGGATCATTGGCAGAACAGTTCCCTCTCAGCAAGAAGGTCGCCAGTTCAAATCCTGGCCCGTGGACCTGAGTGTTCTCTCCGTGCTTGTGTGGGTTTTCTCTGGGTACTCCAGCTTCCTCTCACAGTCCAGAAACATGACTGTTAGGTTAACTGATGACTCTAAATTGTCCCTAGGTGTAAGTGAGAGAGTGAATGGTTGTCTTGTTTGTTTGTGTCCCTGTGATGGACTGGAGACCTGTCCTAGTGTACCCCGCCCCTCGCACTGTGACTGCTGGTTGTGGGCTCCAGTGACCCAGAAAGGAAGAAGCGGATCAAGATAATGGATGGATGTATTTAAGAGTTTATATCAAATTTGATTTATTAAAGTATAATATTTAGAAAAATAGGTTTGAAGTTCTTCCAAGCCCATTTTGTCTCTGATTTTAACTCTGTAGCTCAGGGGGTGCCCAGCTGATTCCCAGGTGCCCGCGCAGCGCAACCTTGCTGCCTCTAGCGCCAGCTTTGAGCATTGCATCCCGGATTGGCTGGTCTTGTTTGAAAGCTCTTGTTCTGCCCTACGGTGAAAGTTGAATGAAGTCCCTGTGATGTTCCCCCGCGGAGATATAAGTGAAAAACCTCCAAAATTACGCACCATCAGACCTCCGCCGGGGTGGTTTTAGCCCCCCTCCCCGGGCTAGGATTATCGGATCCCAGAGTGACTGGTTGTGTTTTAAAGCTCTGGCTCTAGCCTACAAGCTGATACTTGAATGGAGTCTCTGTGACGTTGCCCCGCAGAACTATAAGCAAATTACCCGCGATTTAGTGCATTTTACGCGCATTTTTGGGAGGAAATTTCAACCTTCGTTTGCTTCTCCCGCGGGCTCTGAGCATCGGATCCGGGAAAGTGAGATGATTTTGGAAAGCTACAGTCCTCCTCTACAACCTGGAGGTGGTTGCAAGTTCCTTGGATGTTCCCACGTGGAGATATAAGCGATCAAAGGTCGTTGGGCGAGCTCCGGCGGGTGAAACTGCTGATTTCCAGCAGGGGCTGCTTGTGCTGATGCAGGGGAATAAAAGGAAGAGATCCAGTGAGGTGGAACCGTGGTCCTACGTCCAGCACCCACTCTCCCGCCCAGATTTTGCCAGAAACCCCTGGCGGGCGATATTTCTGCAAAAAGGCATAAAATTCAGAAACCCACCTGATGGATCTGTTCCAGGCAATAAAAGGAACAGATTTGGTCAGGTGAAACCGGTCCTGGAAGCTCAGCACCGGGTTTTATAACAGCCTGCCCCCTGAACCACTGGTGGGCGATATTTCTGCAATAATGCATAAAATTCAGAAACCCACCTGATGGATCTGTTCCAGGCAATAAAAGGAACAGATCTGATCAGGTGAAACCGGTCCTGGAAGCTCAGCACCGGGTTTTATAGCCGCCTGCAATAGAGTTTTATATTGTGTGCTTTGATTTTGAAAAAAAAAAGGCGGCACTCTTGTGGTAGCCATGTTGACCCTGATAGATAAGTAAATTTACTTCATACATTACCAGAACATGCAATTCATTCTTCCAAGCCTTTCTGCACACAGATTCATCTTTCTGCAACATTTCAGCGATCTGCTTCCAAACATTCTGTGCCATTTGAACATCTTTATGATCCAAATGCTGATACATCTGGATACATTTGGCAAGAGCAGCTCCGTGTTTATTGTCAACGGCACGCGCACTAGCCTTTGTGGAGTTTCAAAAACTCGAAGGTGCACAACACGCGCCAAAACGGAGTGCAGGGCCAACACGCAGGGGCAGGACGGCTCTATTGTGTCAATTTTGGAGCACGCACCCTCGTGCCCTGCGCGACGCGTCGAGTATAAATCTAACTTTATCAACACAGACTGGCTTCATTCACTTCCTCCACTGCTGTATGCTAAACTAACTAGCAGACACTCCGCAGAAAATCAACGTCGTTCAAAACTCCTCCTTCTGTTTACTGATTGGTCCAGGTAAAATAAACTACACGCAGACACTGTGCAGAAAATTGATGTTCTGTTCTCTGATTGGCCCGGATGAAATTCTCCCGAAGAAATCCTTGTCTATGGGAGAAATCCCAGAAGAACTACGTAGAAGACAAAGGCAACTGTGGATATAAAAGGAGTTGAATTGAGTTTTCTCTGCAGGGTAGCTGGACTCTCCCTTAGAGGCAGGGTGAGCAGTTCAGCTCTCACATCGAGAGCCAGTTAAGGGGGTTCTGGCGTCTGGAAAGGCGACCTGGGTGAAGACTCAGAATTCACTAGAGAGTCCTCAGCTGGCCTAAGAACTCTTCAGGGTTCTCCAGAAGAGCTGGAAGAGGTGGCTGAGAGGTCTGGACCTCCCCGCTCCACCTGCTGGCCCTTGACTCCAGAACAAATGGTGGAAGATAATGGATGATAGAACAAACACAACAATGGAAACATTTTTGCTTACTGTGAAACTGGGTACTTAACACATTTTATTTCTTTTATGTTTTAAAAAGAAACTCTGTTTAAACACATGCATCAGCTGTTCACTTTCACCTGGGCCTATCAGTCCTATTGTTGTTGTATTAATGTATCTGCTGTCTGTCTTTCTGCAGCCTATCTGTGATGTGTCCCTGGCTCAGCTCAGTGATGTGGACAGGGCAGTGGCTGCTGCTAAGGAGGCGTTTGAACAAGGAGAGTGGGGCAAGATGAACCCAAGAGACAGAGGCAGACTCCTTTATAAGTAAGAGCAGAGTCTCATGTCCTATATAACATGTAGCTTCAGTTTAAATCACCAGCTTTCCCTAGAAGTGGTGTGATAACTACTAAATGAGGGTTTTTGCAAAACACTGTAGAGTACAATTTATCTATTTATTCATTTTCCTTAAAAAAAACAAAGCAAACTTTATATACAAATATAAATGACTAATAAAATGAAATATTAATAAGTGCTAATCATTGGTTTGGTTAAAATAATATTGTCTTTTTTTTAATTAGTAATGAAATACTGTATCTTATAAGTTCTCCATTGTCTCTGGATGTGAGCACCTTTTGCCTTGAAAAACCAGAGCTACCTGCACATTTTATTAACCTGATTCTTATTAATATATTTTTTACAATTGGATTATTTTATTTAAATGGAGTATTTTGTGTGTATGTGTATTTTTTCTCCTGTGTTTAGCTTTTAAGGAATTGTTGGGTTGTCATATTTAGAACGCCTTTAAAGTATGAATAGATTAGATTAGATTAGACAGACCTTTATTGTCATTGCACAGAGCACAATGAAGTTACAGTTCAGAACACCCATTCAGAAGAAGACAGAACAAACATAGGAGAACAGGTGCTCTGGGTCATGCAGCCACAGACCCTGCACAGAGCAAGGATCATCTTCATGAAGACATCATGAGGAGGTGCTACCCTTAAAAGAAAAACTAAAAACCACACAAGGGAAGATGAGGAAAAAAACAAAACAAAACATCATATTGTAGAGATTTATAGTCTACATCCTTCTCATAACTTAAGTTATGAGGAAATGAGAGTTATTTAATACAGATAATAATACCTTTTCTGTGTAATTATCAGGAAATTAAACCAATGAGTGACATAGTCAGTAAAGTTTTTTCAAAAATAAATAATATTTATTTACAAAAACAATTACTTATGTACAAGACTCATTGAGGGATGATCAGATGTTTATTAAAGTTGAAATCAATAACATTTAACTCGCGAACGTGTTAAATCTCTTTATTTTGACAACTTTATCAGGAACAACAACGTTTGGCTTTAGATGTTAAATAATCCACTGTTGAGGCACTTATTCTTAAAGATTTCTGACAGGATATGGGAAAGATTTAAGAATTTAGAGAGTAAAAGGTTATTAAGTAAGGGGAACTTAATCTTATCAATGTGAGGAGTCAGAAGGCTTTGGGAAGTCTCGTTCGGCACAGCCGGACTCAGACGCTCTCTTAATCAACCATGTTCAGCTTTACCTTTGCAGACTTCTAGTCAGGTTAAGCGTGATGGAAGTTGACCCGGGTCAGGTTTGGGATCCGTTTTGAAATTCCAGAACCGGCCAGGCTGCCAGACTTCAAGGAGTTGATTAGCTCGGGTCTAGTGGTCTCTTGGCTTCATGCGTGGAGAGTCGCAACCGACTCAGATCAAAATAAAAGCATCTCACAGAAGTTCTGAATGAAACTTCCTGGAGTTTGCTGGTCCACAACTGGAGGTGTCATGGACTGGGAGATAAGATTGCTCCTTGGCAAAATGAGCTGAAATCTTATCACCTGAACGCTGGTTTTTCCTGAGAAGGAAAATCTCAGCTCTTCTCTCTTCAAAGAGAAGATGGAGACTGTTTGGGGAGGCTCACCCGTTGTTAGTACTAAAGGAGGGAGAGAGAAAAGAGGGTACCATCGGGCATGGCCTTGAAGCTGTTATTAAAAGATGGAGGTAAAGTTTAGTCTGGGAGAGTTCCACTGGTCTGGTGAATACTGCCTCAGTCAGCAAAAACAACACCTGTTAAAACAGCTAAAACCTTGGCAGGTTTTAAGACTTGAAAATGAACCAAACATGAACTTTTCAAAATAACATAAACTTAAGATTTTGTTTAAACTTAAGCACAACAATCATACATTTTTCATAGTAAAACATAGTAAACTAGAAAATAATTATTGTTTAGTTGAATTGAAAATAAAACAGAAAACATTTAATCACCTTATATTCAATTAACAGTTGATTAAAACACACAAATAAAGAAACATTGGAACAATATCTTTTTCTGTTTTTTTCTGAGTTATAATGAAAGAAAATAACTTGTCATTCATTAAAGTATGTAACTTTGATTTATAAAATGATCACTTTTAGTTAAGAGATAACTTTTAGTTAAAAAATATAAATCAAACATATGAAGAACATTATTATTTTGTTTATTATCTCGATTAAAAAAATAAAATGAAATAAAATGTCTCTTTATTGTTTAAGAAAACATGTTATAACTATAATTCGAGCAGAGTTCTGTTCTTTAAAGGAGGCCTTCCGTGGTCAAGGTCAAAGGCAGGTGGAACGTTTATTCCTCCCCTAGGTGACCACTACAATATTATATCAACAATGTGACAGGAGGTGGGGTGGGGGTGGGTTGGGGCAGACCCTCAGTCGACGTAACCATCCAGGAAGATTTAGTTCCACAGCTCAAGGCCATGTAGGAGAGCCAAATTCTGTAATCAGTTGTTTGGGAACAGAATAAGTGTTTTTGGGCAGGCAGACGATCCGCTGGTACAAATCAATGTGGCAAATCCAATCAGACAAATAGTGTGGACAAATTCTGCCAAGCTGATCTATCAGCTTCTCCAAGATCAATTCCATTTGGCCAGCAAAGTCCAGGAACCACAGCCGGCCCACAACCCTCAGCAGAACCGCTTGCAGACCAACTCCAGCTTGCACAAGGCTAAAGTCTGAGTGCTAATAGAACGGCAATCCTTCATATTGGTCAGGCAGCCAGGAAATGAAAAGCCACCGACGATGTTTTGAAGAACACCAGGAGACCACCAAGCCAATCTGTAGAATCCAGTGATCGGAGTCCAAATATATATCCAGAACAGAGCAGAACAGAGGTCCCACCTTTGACAATGTCCTCCCATGGAAGAAAAAACTTTGTTCCAAAAATTTATTAAGAGACCAGCTAACCAAATCCATAAAAATTAAAATATTCATAATTTTTGGTTTTGGATGAAAACGTAGAGAAGGCTCCGAGCAGCAAAGCAGGGAAGATAAGGAAGGGCAGGAGAGAGGGGAAAAGCGTCTTACTCCTCCGAGAGCAGGAACAAGTTAATTTGTTGATGTTATAATTTAGTACTTTGTTTAAGGGTGAATTTGTAACATCAATACAAAGACAATATTCATTAAAATCAACCTTTTGGCTAACTGTAGTACTGTGGTACTCTGGTACTGTGGTATTCTGCTACTGTAACGCTCAGTGTACACACTTGTTCTACAGAAACTCACAAACTAAAACTAATGAAGTAAACAACATACTGCTGTGTTTTCAGACTGGCTGACCTCATGGAGCAACACCAGGAGGAGCTGGCTACCATTGAGAGCATGGACTCTGGAGCTGTTTACACTCTGGCCCTGAAGACTCATGTGGGCATGTCTATTCAGACATTCCACTACTTTGCAGGCTGGTGTGACAAGATCCAAGTGAGACACCTGATAAAGCTGAGACATCATTCCTAAGATTAGATACCAAACAGCTGTGGTGGGCAGTAGTGAAACTGTGTGGGTGGGCTTGGACAAACGTGATAAAACCCTGTTGATTACATCTGAATGATAAAAACACATCTGAAACACAGGAAGCAAGTTCTAAAAACAGCAAACTGTCATTTTTGTTTCTAACTAAATTTATTATTGAACAAGTGAAAAAGCATTACATTCAGGACATAACTGAAATACACATTGTAGTTGTAAATATCACATTATAAATATATTTAGATTTACATGTAGTTTTAAATTTAAAGAAGTACTCACACTGATAAAGCGTTAAGTTGATAAATATCCCAGTCAGCGTCTCCACCAGGACACCTGATGTTCAATCAAGTGTCGCACACCAAGCATTATTTAAATGTCTGCTGTTAACACACGCCTCCTCGTTAATGACACACTCATCCAATCAGCACACAACAAACCATCATTGAGAACATCTCAAGTGTGAGACTGGCAAAAAGACTTTTGGTTGATTATACATATTGCACAAGAACTTCATAGCTATAGTACCGTGCAAATGTTTTAAACCGCGTGTCAAACTCAAGGCCCACAGGCCACATTTGGCCCACAAGTGACTCCCGTGTGGCCCGGTCATGGGGGG
>NW_013952700.1:673930-679935 GCF_001266775.1 Austrofundulus limnaeus
TATATATATACTGTATATATATATATACTGTATATATATATGTATATTTGTGTCACTGAACATGAAAATTGTTCCTTATATCAATGGTAAACTTTAAATTCATGATTAAATGCAATGAAATAAATTTAAAAGGTGGAAGATAATAACAATTGTTCTGTCCCTGAGTTGTTGGCTTTAAGTAACCGAGCAGTTTAGTTGGATAGCACATCATTAATGTCTGGAAATAAGCTGCTTTAAAGTCACCATCAACCATAAACTAAATCTGTCTTAATGTATACCAGCTACTCACCATAAACTCATCAGTGAGCAAAACATTATTAGTTTTACTTTTAATAATATTTCTGTATTTATTTCAGATTTAGTCAGTCATACACTTAGTTGTTATCAGTGTTTAAAAGGACATTTTAAAACTCTGTTTGGTCAAAGCTCATTACACCTGGCCCTTCGACGGCCACCATAACGCTCATGTGGCCTTCAGTGAAAATGAGTTTGACACCCCTGTTTTAAATCATTTTTCTCTTTAATTTGATTGGAAAAATAACTAAAGTTCAATGACAAACATTTAAAGTCCTTCAAAAACCTTTAAGTTGACACTTCCTCAGCTCATTCCTGAACTTCTGGTCAGACCTAAAGTGAAGCTCTACACACCTCTGTGTCACAAGCGTCCATGAATAAAACATGACTTACTGTTGTGAGCAGGGCAGGCTCCATCCAAGCTGCTAAAACTGACTCTAATCACATGATGAAAACTGTGTCATTGTCTTCATCGTCTTTCCAACTTTGAATCTGCTGCCCTGTGTTGTGACAACCTGCCGGTAGAACACATCCTCCACATCAGAACTTATTGTGTCGTTGGTCAGAAGTTCGTGTCTGTGTTTGTTTGTGCCGTAAACCTCCGAAGCTGCATTTTACTTCAACCACTTGCTTCTGAAACAAAAACACAAACAACAACAAAAAACCCACTGCCCACTTAAGTCGACTGTTGTTCATGGACTCAGACATTTATAAAGAGAGTCAAACGGTCTAAAACTCATGAATGGAGATAAAACAGATGATGTGCATGAGAGAATCTATCTGTGGAAAAGTGTCGAGCTTCAGCTGGGACAGATTTGTGGACAAATAGATCGGAGGGTTTTGGAGTGTAGTGTCCAGCAGGAAGAAACCCCGAGCAGTGACTGTCCTGCAGTGGGAGGGGTCGGAGTGTCTCAGTGTGTAAAAATGAATCCTGATCACGAGCGCATCATGTGTCGACTGTTCCGCTTTGACTGGAGTTTGTGGAGGCCTTTAGGCACTGACATGTCACATCTAACATGCAGAAGTGGCCGCCTGTCCTGAGCCTGGTTCTGGTTCTGCTGGAGGTTTCTTCCTGTTAAAGGGGAGTTTTTCTTCTCCACTGTCACCATTGATTCTAATGATTGCATATTTACTGTGGAGGTCGGACCGGACCGGACCAGAGCAGAACCGCATGTAGTGTAAATTGGGGGTCACAAACTTTTTTGCTCTTCGAGGGGTCTGTCTAAAGTTTGACCTTTATCAAGGCTCCGTATCATTTCACATCTGTCCATATGTTAACAAGCTATTACATGTTGTTACTGTGCTAAACAGGAAGTGCACATTCAAAGTAAAAGTGCATAGTTTAAAACAGGAAGTCAATGGTTTCAGTACAAAAAATGTTTCAAAATAAAATACAATTCCTTCTGCTGCAAAGAAAAAAAAGCTCGTGGTTATTTACAGTCAGAGCTCTCTGTTCAGAGCAGCTCAGTTAGAAAAGATAAGATACTGAACAGAACCCTCAGAGCTCTGGTACAGGCCTGAGTTTGTGAAGTGGTCAAATGGAGGAACAGGGCAAACAGGGAGATTGTTCTCTACACCTGATCAACAGCTAGTGCAAAAATATTATTCAACTGATACATTCAGCAGATTCAGCAT
The DNA here is from genome assembly GCF_001266775.1 of Austrofundulus limnaeus. Lineage (NCBI taxonomy): Eukaryota > Metazoa > Chordata > Actinopteri > Cyprinodontiformes > Rivulidae > Austrofundulus > Austrofundulus limnaeus. The sequence goes on from NW_013952700.1 coordinate 675,860, forward strand.
AACTGTCCACACACTTCTGTGAAATAACAAACATTTTGTTACTAGAGAACAATATGACAAACTGAACAAATGATGTCTTTCAAAAGTGGAGTTTTACACATTTGATTTGCCCAATAATACCCAGTGAAACATGATGCAGCTGAGAGGTTTCCTCAGAACATGAAACATATTTGAGGGTCTTTTAGAAATATACAGTAGCCCACCCAACAGAAGAGGTGACAACTGTTACTGGTTACTTATTAAACAAACTGCAACTTCTGTTCCTGCTGGTGAGCAGACGTGCCTGAGGAAGAAGCCAGTTGCTCCTTTTCTGCCTTGTAAATTGAAACAAGAATGAACAGTGAATAATAAAAATGACCTTTATAAAAATATTGTGTTGTTTTTTTACAGGGCAGTACCATCCCCATCAACCAGGCCAGGCCAAATCGGAATCTAACGTTCACCAAGAAGGAACCAATAGGGTGAGCAATAACAACTCTGATGCTTTATGTATGATTCATTTAAGATTATATTGTATTTTCATAATAACTTCTCAAGAGAGCTTCGATCATTGGTGTGAACATCAAACTGATCACTGCTGAGAACAACACAAACTCTGAGCAGGTGAGGAGGTATCTTAGACTCCATAGTCTTACTGAATGTCTTCAGCCCACGGCAGCAACAACTGTGTGACCTGAGGGATGTAACTGAGGACAATCTGAGCATGGCTCTTTCACTGATAAGGATGCTGTGCCATCTGCTGGTGAGGGGGGAGAACCTGCCCCGAGGGGAATAGATCAAGTATTTTGTGACTGAATGAACGAGTGATGGGAGGAGGGACTGTGAGATTGACCTCAGACCCTATATAGATCAGTGCTTGTCATGTTCATTGATTTTGCCTTCAATTGGTCGATTATGGTCTATATTTTAATGCAATTTAAATTAGAAAATTTAAATACTTAGTTAATCAATTTGGCTACTTTTTTCTCTGGTGAACCAAGTCTGGTCTCTCAAACCCTCCACCCGGACACTATAAACTCTGGACTGTGTAACAATTATATTCAGTCATTGTGTCTTTAAGAACCACAAATCCTTCCTTGTTATTTTCAGAGTGTGTGCCATTGTGATTCCTTGGAACTACCCCCTGATGATGTTGGCCTGGAAGACTGCAGCTTGTCTGGCAGCTGGAAACACTGTAGTCCTCAAACCTGCTCAGGTTGGACTCGTCCTGGAAAAAAAAAAAAACTAAGAAAAAAAACACTCAAAGCAGAAAATTAGAAAAGCACCTGAGTCATTTTTATTGTTGTGTTACCAGGTTACTCCACTTACAGCACTGAAGTTTGCTGAATTGGCAGCAAGAGCGGGGCTGCCTAAAGGGGTGATTAACATTCTGCCTGGCTCAGGTAGGAATGTGTGAACTCAACCTGGTTAAATTATTAAAAAAACATTCATATCATTCATTGTTTTCTTTTAGGTGCTTTGGTGGGCCAGCGTCTGTCAGACCACCCTGATGTACGGAAGCTGGGCTTCACAGGTTCCACTGAGATTGGTAAACACATCATGAAGAGGTGAGAGAAGGCCGTGTGCAGGTCTGAGTGTTAAAACAGGAACAACACGTTCACCTGTCGGCTCCATGCTTTTTCTCCAGCTGTGCAGTCAGTAACGCAAAGAAAGTCTCTCTGGAGCTTGGAGGAAAGTCCCCTCTTATTATCTTCAGTGACTGTGACCTGGACAAAGCAGTGCGCATGGTGGGCTCATTTTGTCCTCCTTTAGCAGATATGTCAATGTTTTCACAGCTAAAACCAGTAAGTTGTTGTCTGTGTATTGCAGGGCCTGAGCTCAGTGTTCTTTAACAAAGGAGAAAACTGCATCGCAGCTGGCAGGCTGTTTGTGGAGGACTCCATTCATGACCAGTTTGTGACAAAAGTGGTATGTGTCTCAGAGCCATTCAGACTTCCTCACTGACTGTGGAAATGAGCTGCATGGTTTAGATTAGTGTGTGTGGGTGGGCTTAGGGCCATGTGTGGCGGGATGACGCCACTCCCGCCGCCTGGGCCCGTGCCCACTCCCAATGGTTGCAGTTAGACATCTAGGGCTCCTGGGGTAGAGTCGGGGTGGAGGGAAAAACTGGCTTCATGCTGGCCTCTGCTCCTTCTTCTTTCCCCTCTTAATTACATTATAGAACACCAAACATCAACAGCACATTTGAGGGTTGGGGTGTGCGTGTCAGGGTCTCCCTTTTTTAAATTTATTTATTTTTCCTTAAGTAATCCCCCCACCCCCCGCCCCCGTTGCCCGACTGCCATTTCGGGGGCATGGTCCAGAGGGGCGGCGGGCTGTCGGGTGGGGACCCGGGCTGCTGGTGGGGTTTGGGGCCTGGGGGGGTTGCTGGGGAGTTTCCGCCGCTCCGTGCTCCCTGGGGCCATTTGGACCCCCCTGACCATGGCTCCTGATTGCTGCGGTCGGCGCGCTGTCCGGGGGTGGCTGTCGGGGTTTGGCGTGCGGCTGGTTGTCGGTGGGGTGCGGGGGTGGTCGAGGGTATGGCCTCCCCGCGGCAGGGGGGGTTGGCCTGCCAGCCGGGCGGGCCTTGGGTCGAATCTTGGCTGTCGGCTCCTCTCCACCCCAGACAGAATGGGTCTACCCCCTGGGTTTGGATTTGGACTGCCCCCTGCTGGGGGCGGGTACATGTCTTGAACCTGGGGGGGATAGTGTATGTATCGGGAGCGTAATTTGATTGTGTTGTTATTGTATGTCTTTGAGTGAATGAGTGTGAGGATGAGGGTGAGATGGTATGAATGTGTTTGTGTATGATTGGGTACTTGTCAGGCTGGGTTTTTGACTGCCCCCTCTGTCATACAGCGGGGTTTTTGTGCTTTGCACCCCTGCTGCACTGCTCCCTGGTGGGATGAGCCCCTCCTTGCCGGCGTGCTTGGGGACCTCTCTGTCTGGGGCTGAGCACCTGGGCGTTTGTTGGCTTAGCCCGGTGACTGCCTGGGGGGGCTTGGGTCCTCTGGTCCTGTTGGGCCGTGGCCCGGGGGGGTGGGTCCTCGGGGCCCGGTCCTCTGGTCCTTTGCCTGAACCTTCCTTGGTGTGGCGGGCTCCGGCGGGGGCTTATGGGTTTGTCGCTGCTGCCCCCTGGGGTTTCTGCATGTGGCTGCCCGTGGAGCTTTTCTGGTTCCCGCCTGTGGTCCAATCTGGGGGGTGGGTGGGTGGTTCGTCCTACGTGGGTGGCCCTGAGGGCTCTGTGCTCAGGGTCGCTCTTGGGGTCTCGGGCTCTGGCTCCCCTCTTTGTCTGCCTCGGGTCTTGGGGGCTGGATCTTGGGCTCTTCACAGTCACTATTAAATATTCTACTGGAGAAACCTTGGATAGGTATCCATGCTCATAACACATAATGGGGTGTGGGGATGCATTTGTACTTATAATACATACAGGCAGTAGTATGTCTTTATGTATATACTGTATATCTGTGCGGTTTTTGGTGGGTGTGGAGGTGTGGATGTTAGTGGGTGTCTTGTGGTCTTATTGAATATATTTCTTACATTTGTATTTGAAAAATAGATTAGTGTGTTAACATCATCTCCTTGTTCAGCGCTGATTGATGGTTCATGATCCACAGTCTGTGATGGTTTCTTTTGAACCTGAAACTGTTTTCATCTTTTTAAATCCTTGTAATAGTTCTCTTCTATCATGTTGGTTTCAATGTCTCGCTATGGCACAGGTATCAAACTCTGGTCCTCATGAGCCACTATCCAGCATGTTTTCTTGTTTCCCTGCTCGAACACACCTGGTTTGCATGACTGGATGATTACCAGGCTTCTACAGAATTTGAAGAGGAAATTGAATCACTGAATCAGGTGTGTTGGAGCACAGAAACAAGGAAACTATGCTGTTAGTAGCCCTCGAAGGCCTGAGTTTAACACCCCTGCAAAATAGAATCACCCCCTCTGTGCCTTAAATGGGCAATATTATGTGTTTCTCAGGCATATATTTAAATACCATACCATGATAAAGTATCTATGTCACCTTTAGCTGTTATTAAAATGCTGTTTTTATGTTTAAATAGAAAATAAACTTATCTTCTCATCGCTTCCTCTTC
>NW_013952700.1:680206-685593 GCF_001266775.1 Austrofundulus limnaeus
TGGGCGGGGTGTGTGGGGTGGGGGTGCGCTCTGCCATGAGGAAGTCCGGCTTAAAGACACGTCCCAGGGGTGTTCCTGGTACCAAAAGGTGTTTCTGGTCCCCACCTGTCGTTTTGCTCCTCCAAATTGGTTTCCTAAAAACGCTGCAGGATTTCTCAAACATGCATGAATGAGTCAGAGCAAGGGTTTGGGATGTTTTTTTTATGAGATTGTAAAATTATAACATGATATAAAACTCAAAAAAGTTGATTTTACATGATATTGCCCCTTTAAAAGCATCGGACTCATTACTTCAGTGCTGAGCAGCAGCAGCATCTACAGTTTGTGTACACACTCATTCAAATAACTCTTCTCACTTTGAAGCTTGTTTTAAATTAGCTTTAGTATCTCCTCATGTTAAAATCTTCAAACAGAAATAACCATGCCCCTCCCAGTCACCTTGCTCAGACAGCAGATTCAGGCTGATGTTCAGCAGGGCTGGAAGAAAACGAGTGGTCTGACGGCCTGCTCTTAACTCCAGTTAGACAGCTGGATGGTCCTGGTGCACCATCAATGCCTGCCTGGCTGAGGAGTGGGCTTTTCCTTGACTCCTCACTGCTGCACACCTCTCCAAACGGAGGACAAGGACTCTTGGTATTTGGGACAGCAGGCTCTATCTGACCTATTAGTCACACAAAAAAAAAATCATGTTTTTTTTCCTGTGGCTTCTGAATCCTTTTCACTAACAGTGAAGTGCTTCAAGTATTGATTACATGCAACAACCCTGCTCAACCACTAGGTGGCACTATAAGACATGATTTGTAACCAGTGAGTATTCAATGTCAAGGTTTTGTATTATCAGCATTAGCAGAAAAGTAGGTCTGGGTGAATCCTGTAATACAAGCAGATCTAGTTTGTTGCGACTCCTCTCACTTATCTGACTTTATTTAATCCTAGGCCAGGGAGGACATATCATACCCACTGAACCGAGTCAGACTGACTACTCCAAAAATAGTTTTGGTCTCCAAACACTAAGGGAACAGGACTTGCTCTACCTGAATCTAAAGGGGGTCAGTGGAGTTTACCTCTCCAGCTGTGATGTGCTGAGAGAATATGGGGTAACAGGGCATCTTCAGTCCCTGGAAGCTGTGTCATGTTCTCAGCACCAAGTCAAACCCATTTCCTGTGCAGGGGTCTCCTCATCACTAACTGATGTTTTCATGGACAGAATCTCAAAGACCACAAAAAGAGTAAATGGACTGCACTTGTATTAGCACCTTTCTACCCAACCAGGACACTCAAAGTGCTTCACACTACAGTCTGTGTCCTCATTTACCCATCCACACAGCACTCTATTAGGTCTCTACAAAGCTAACATGTACATTCATCTATGGTGACTAATCAGTGCCAATCACAGTCATACACTGATGGGACACATCAGAGGCATTGGGGTTAAGTATCTTACCCAAGGACACAACGGCGTGTGGGCATGGCGGGGAGTCAAACCTGTGACTTGCGGGTCCCAAAGCCGGCTGCTCTACCACTACACCACAGCCACCCCAAGGTCTCATACTACGTAAAGAACGTGGTTTTCCTGGGACTGGATCTAGACTATGTGTTCTTCACTGTGGATACAGAAAATCTGCCACACATTTTTCTACCTACACCAATCTGTTCCTTACAGCCTGTGTCCTCTGCTCCTGGGAGTGATAACCTCTACCATCCCGGTAGTACCAGTTGGTCTGCACATGAGAGACTTCCATCTCCAACTGACCAAGTGCCATTGAGACATTAGAAACTGAAACCTCCTGTAGTCCCACATAAATGATCTGGACCTCCTGACGGTGCTTCTCACCCTGAAAGACTTCCTCCCGGTTTTCAGAGAACATTATATTTGTGAGGATTGACAATCAGAGGATAGTGACTTGTTTGTCAAATGTTGGCTGTGTTCTTGTTGGTTATACATTTTGGCATTTGATCTGATTCTATGGAGCTGCTCATGTCTCCTGTCCTTCAGAGCGACTCACCATCCAGGTGCTCTGTACTTTGTGGGAGATATGATGCCCTGGGTCATCTAGTCGCCTTGGATTAGGTGTGAAACTACTTTGGTTGGACAACAGTGAATTAGTTTGCACAGTGTGAATGTGCAGTACTCAGTTTGTTTTTCAAAGCTCGATGTAGATGCACCTCTTGCCATGACTGCACTGACACACATTTGACCTCTTGTTTTCCTGTATACATTTCTCTTTTTAGCTCTGATAGACCCTACTTTGTCCAGAGCAAAGGAAAACCACCTCACACTGATCATGAGCTCTCCACTGATGCCAGCAATGACCTGGAGATGTCCCAGTTTCTGAGCTAACAGCTGTGGCAGCTCCTGTTCTTTAGATATATGTGGTCCCAGGGAGAATGGACTGAACTTTATTTGCACCCAGAGTATCCAGAACTTTGGCCTCTGAGTGTTATAATTTAGCTACTGTAAGCCTCTCACAGTATGTACAGTAAGACACCTACTGTATTAACTGCTAACCTACCTAACTGCTCCCTGGGTGCTTAAACAGCTGCCCACTGTATCTCACATAATGACTCAAGTGCAGAGCACAAATCTCATCATTGTATAGAAACATTGATGGAACAAAGCATATTATAACGATCAGAGAGCTATAACTCGCTCTGCTAGGTTCATCAATGGCTGTGTCCAAAACAGCAGGTCAGGTCCTTCGAAGGCCGAATTTGTTGGCCGCATACGTCACAGCGCCGCGACGAAGGCCGTCCAAAACTAAAGACTCCTCCGATGCGGCCGACAAATGCGTCCTTCCTTTGGCCCGAATCGAAGGACTGGTCTGATGGATCCTTCCCGGCCCAGCGTATCCCATAATGCATTGCGGCCCGACCTGAGCTTTTTTTATGCTAGTAATGACGGACGAAGTGAGAGAAGAGAATACGTTTTAAATAAAAATATGGCGATATAAAAATTAACATTTTTTAGCGGTTGTAATTCTAATTCTTTTATCATTTGTATAGACATGTTTTTAAATATTATTTTTGTCATAAGAAAAATGCAAAATAAACATGCACCTACGGCGGGTCACTTAGTTCCTCAAATGTTACCTTTAAGTTAATTTTATAGTTTTGTGATATTAATAATGCTAATATACTGATATTTTTCTAATTTTGATTTAAGTTTGCTTGTTTAGCATCGTCACAGTTGCTAGGTGACAGCACGTACGCCGAGGTAAGGACGGGAGGCTAGACCATCCAAATTCACAGCCTCTTTTTTTCTGGTCTTCCCGGTCTACCAAGGACCCGGCCCACCTCGACCGGGTAGTCTGGGTCCTCCGGAGGACCCGGCCTGTCGTTTTGGACACAGCCTATGATAGCTTTTTTAAATCACATCCATTTTCTTCAGTGGCCAGTGTTGAGCTGGCTGTGAAAGAGACTGGACAAGACAAACTGGTTTTAAAATGCAGATCATGTCTCCAGATGGAAAATATGACCTATGAAATGTCTTGATATATACAGTTTATTTACAGTTCCTTTAAATTCTTTTTATCTTAGGTTGAGGAGGTCAAAAAGATGAAGATTGGTGATCCATTGGACCGCTCCACAGACCATGGGCCCCAGAATCACAAAGCCCACTTGGACAAACTGGTGGAGTATTGTCAGATTGGTGTAAAAGAAGGAGCCACTCTAGTCTGTGGTGGCAAACAGGTGCAGCGTCCAGGTGAGGCAGCAGAAACCTGAACCTTCAGCCACTCAGGGGGAACCTTCAAGTATGACGGATGCTGTGAACTGGTTCTTGGTGATTTCTCACAGGAATCTGTTTTGTTGTACATTTGTCTCCAGGTTTCTTCTTTGAACCCACTGTTTTTACTGATGTCCAAGACCACATGTACATTGCCAAAGAAGAGTCATTCGGCCCAGTTATGATCATTTCCAAGTTTATGAGTGGGTAAGCTGAACCAAAGGTGCTTTGGATATGTAACATCTCACATTACTACGTCCTCAAGAGTGGGGCTGTGTATTGGCAAGAATTTGGCGATATGATACATATCATGACAGAGGGGTCACGATACGATATATCCCGATATATTGTGATACTGTAAGCAAGGTGATATATTGTGATATATTGGGATTTTTTTGTCCAAAAATTCTATTAAATAAAAACCTCTTACTGGAAAAAAAAGAAAAACCAAAATTCATTGTCTCAGAAAATTCTAATGTTGCATAGACATAATTTTGATACATTTAGCTGTGTTCTGCTTTGTATGTATTTTATTTTATTTGTTTCATATTTCTTATTTCATACGTTTTCAATTATTAGGCTAAAAAGGCTTCTTTCTGTTCTTTAATGTGCTCTGGTCTGGTTTCTAACTTCCTTCAGTGACCTGGATGATGTATTGAGGAGAGCCAATGCTACAGAGTATGGGCTGGCATCTGGTGTTTTCACACGAGACATCAGCAAAGCTCTGTATGTGAGTGACAGGCTCGACGCTGGTACTGTGTTTGTTAACACCTACAACAAAACGGATGTGGCTTCACCTTTCGGAGGCTTCAAGCAGTCTGGATTTGGCAAAGACCTGGGTGAGCCAAACATTTCAACTGCATTACAAATAATGTAAACTCTAAAAAAGATGCATCAAATATTAACATCATGCTTCTTATTCAAACTGGTCTAAGCTCCTAAGAGTAGAAATCAAAGTAACGTTGGTTACACATTGTACCCCCAGATTCTATGAGTATAAGCGTGGGGGATAAACCCACTAGCGATAGCCTTAAAGGGCGAAGCCTATACGAAATAGAACTTCAGGTTTTCAGTTTTCATACTTTATTAGTTTTATCACATCTTCATTATTCATCTTTTGATAAGTCATGTATGGTGTATTGGGTTTTGTTAAAACTAAAATGACAAACATCTATACTGTTGGACCTAAAGTTGACTAAAAGTGCAGCAAGCAGGCTAAAGCATTAACATCTGCAGTTAGTGTTAATGCCGTGTCTCCTGTGGGTTGCTACAGTTAGTGACTGTACGGCTCACCCACAGGTGATGTAAATATCAATACATTCAATTAAATTAAATAACCACCTTCCAACCAGTACGACAACTGTTCTGCTGTGGCGAAAATGACACACATGGTCACATGTAAACAGCTGAAGGGGTTCACATGATTCACTTAAAAAAGAAGAAAAAGTCTCATATGAAAATGGCTTCAAAAAAATGTCTTGCCATTACAATTAATGCGTCATTTAAGCTGATTTGTAGTTCGAGATCTTGAGATTTTTATTGTAGTGTTAAACATCATTAACAACCAATTTAAATTATATTGTTAATCTACATTATTACATTGAAAATTATAATTCCATTTCAAATAGAATAGCCTATTGTCAACATGACAAAGGGTGGGGGG
>NW_013952700.1:685938-690498 GCF_001266775.1 Austrofundulus limnaeus
GACGTGACATGTTCGTACGAACCCTTTGTACGAACAAAAGTAAGAGAAATTTAGGATAAGAATACGAACATGTTCTTGCATGAGGCCCATTGTAAATTGGGGGTCAAAGAGCAAAGAAAGAAGATGAATATTTGATGTAATATCAAATAACTAAGGGAACATCCCATTAGGTTTTTTGTGAGTGTTCAGAGCAGCCACATGGTTCATTTATAGGTTTGAGGATCTGCCTCTCACTTTTAAGCTAGATGCTCATGTTCAAACATGACAGCAGGCTTTGAGCATTTCCTTGATCCAGTCCCGGCCTCAGCTCAACACTGTAGCAGCTGTTTGGTTAATCCCACAGGTCTTACAGAATTGTGCACTGAAACCATCAGTCTCATTCCTTACAAGTAACCTGGCTGTGTTTAATAAGAGCTGTAGGACAGTATATAAGCTGATTTGACTCATCGGTATGTTTGCTGTCTGTCAATCCAACAGGACAAGAGGCTCTGAATGAATACCTGAAGACAAAGGCAGTGACCATCGAGTATTAGGTTGTCCCAGAGCAGAGAGCTGGAGGTGTCAGACAGGTGTGGGCTGCAGATCATATGAACCTCAACTTGTTAAAAACAGCAATATGTTGGATTTATCTACGTTCACAGTGAATGAGCCAATAAAAACAATGTTTTATAAGATCATCTCCGTTATCAATAAAATCTAGTGGGCACCTCGTTGTTGCAGAGATCTTTTTTGCATGTCAGACTGAAACTACTCATCCTGATTACTGTTATTTTTCACAAACATCAGCTTTGTTTGAAGCATACAAAATGAAGTTAATATGTTAACTTAGGTTCGGGAGCAGGACCACACCTCTTCCACCGGTGTAATCAGCCAGCGTCTACATAAACTCATCTCACCTGACGTTTTTTCCTCAGCTCGATTTTTCCACACTCACCGTCCCCTTTCGTCCCACTTAGGCCCCTCATCATGCCACCTCCCTCTCTACTCCCCCATCCCTTCACCCCTTCACCCTTCCTTTCTTCTGTCCTCTCATCCCTTTGCCCATCCCTGCTTCCCTTCATCCAGCCCCTCTTTTCATCCATCACCTCTTTTCATCCCTCAATCTTTTCATCATACTCTCATCCCATTTTCACCACCATCTCTACCTGAAAACTGCCTCCTATCCCTTCCACTTCAGGTTCCAGCTTGGGGAAGGGGGAGGGGGTCCTACACAGGCACAGGAAAGCTTTTTCTGAAGACTGTGCCCCACTCTGAGTCTTCTTCTCGAGTCTTCATCCACGCACCTCCCCATATGTCATTTATCCCTTCATCCCCTTCCTTTAATAAAATCTTTAAACTTATTTCATAGCGTGGTCCTTGCTAGTGAAACGTGTGTTTGCAGAAACAAGTCTTGATCATTTAAACAGCTTTTTTAGGCTAAATTAGACAGGTTTAAGTACAATTCCATTGTATTAGCAGTAGAACTAAGGAACAGTTCAAGAAACCAACCCTAACTATAGGATTTATCAACAAGATATAACTCAGTGCCAACCGTGGTGGGCTTCATTATTTAAATAATCTCATAAGGTGAACAGACGTACAGACAGAAAAACCAACGGATGGACGGGGCTAAAGTCATCTTGTCATGGGTCAGGGTTTGCCTATCCTGAGGTCTATGAAACTAGGATAAGGGATTAAGCCAGGATTTTGGTGTAAACCTGAATTACACACTGCAGATATTAATGCTCAACTCTGATTTTTTGAAAAAATTCGGATCTTTTGGCGTGATCGTTCATGTTACATTTTAAATGCAACCTCCACCAGACTCCAGTGTGAACTCTACACGGTACTGATGTGACCTGCATGCGCAGTAAACGACTCGACGTCTCATTCAGCCGGCTTTTTGTTTAAAACCCACCGTAACAGTCCCAAGTGCCCTTGATGGGTAATTATTGTTGTACAATATGATGGCTGTCTGCTTTTTCACATTTGGACCAGGCAAATGTAAAGAAAAATATCAAAACTAACTAAGGAATAGTTCAGGAAACCAACCCTAACTATAGGATTTATCAACAAGATATAACTCAGTGCCAACCATGGTGGGCTTCATTATTTAAATAATCTCATAAGGTGAACAGACGTACAGACAGAAAAAACAATGGATGGAGTCATGGAACTACCCGAGCACACTGCTGAAGAATGCCGAAGACAGAGACGTCGTGGAAGTCACTACAGGCAGGACATATTCATGAAGGAGGACTACAGAGAGACGATGACTTAAGTGGTAAAAGTTCCATTTATTTAGAGGATATTTATGATTTATCTGCAAGTGATGAAGAACAGAGCAGAACTGACTGTAGTGAAGTTACAGATCAATAAGAAGGTTCTGATCCATAAAAACCACCACGAAGGCAAGAAGACGCAGCTCAGCCACAGCTCCACCAGAGACCATCCTGGTCCTGAACACATCTTCCTGGCTTCAAATCATCCACTTCTTACTGCTACATGCCAGTGTTAACAATAAAATAAATGTTTTATTAAAAAAAATCTGATTTTAAGTACAATTTTCCATCAAACCAGCTTCTGCTCCAGAATATTTTACATCTGAGTTTCAGTCGCTGAAGCAGGAAACACACAACCGCCTGATACGGTTAATTTATGTCAAACACATTTTAAACTAATCAGCAGTTTTTAAATTGTGCTGAAAGGTCACGTGAAACCAGAGTTACAATAAATAATTCACCCCGCATCTTTATTTTTTTTCCTTCTTGAGAAAGCTAGTAGTTAGATCAGGGATGCCCAACCTTTTCTGAACCAAGAGCTACTTTTGAAGTCGGCAGTTTGCCGAGAGCTACTCGTCCAGTCTCAGTATGAAAAAAAAAAAACATATGGTCTCCCTACTCCTCACTTCTTTAAAGTAAATAAAACAGAATTTAATGTGTTGCTATTATTTAATTTAAAGTATTGTCAAACAAAACTATCTATTTAACCATATATTTACCTACAAAAAAAGAAAAGATAAAATCCTTATTTAACTCCTGACAGAGAAACAGAAAAGTGATGCTTGAACAAAAAGGATCAATTTTTTTTACCTCCTTCAATTAGTACTCACAGTACACACAGTGTGAGCAATGAGGGCTGAAAACCTGCCCAGTGAGAACCACAGAGTCAAATAACTTTGGAGCACGGGAACTCGTCTCCGTTTATTCAAAGAACTCTCCTCTCTTCTCTCCATACAGGGGAGGAAAAACAAAACAAAAATTTATCAGGGTCAACATGGCTACCACAAGAGTACTGCCCTTTTTTCAAAGTCAAAGCACACAATATAAAACTCTCTCACAGGCGGCTATAAAACCCGGTGCTGAGCTTCCAGGACCGGTTTCACCTGATCAGATCTGTTCCTTTTATTGCCTGGAACAGATCCATCAGGTGCGTTTCTGAATTTTATGCATTTTTGCAGAAATATCGCCCACCAGGGGTTTCTGGCTGATTCCAGGCGGGAGAGCGGGTGCTGGATGTGGGACCACGGTTCCACCTCACTGGATCTCTTCCTTTTATTCCCCTGCAGCACAAGCAGCCCCGTGCTGGAAATCAGCTGTTTCACCCGCCGGAGCTCACCCGACGACATTTGATTGCTTATATCTCCACGTGGGAACATCTCAGGAACTTGCAACCACCTCCAGGTTGTAGCGAAGATCCAGCCCATTAAAATGAGACATCTCCTGCCTGGATCCGATGCTCAGAGCCGATGCTAGAGGCTCCGGAGTAAATTGAATACTACATCGCCTGCCAAAGCGCCTTTTTCGGCCGGTCGTTGGTTAATAGCTCCACAGGGGAACGTCCAAGGAACTTGCAACCACTCCAGTTTATAGAGGAGGACTGCACCTTTCCAAAGTCATCTCACTTTCCCGGATCCGATGCTCAGAGCCCGCAGGAGAAGCAAATGAAGGTTGAAATTTCCTCCCAAAAATGCGCGTAAAATTCACTGTCGTGCGTAATTTGATTATAGCTCCGCGGGGCAACGTCACAGAGACTCCATTCAAGTATCAGCTTATAGGGGAGAGACAGGGCTTTAAAACCCAACCAACCACTCTGGGATGCAACGCTCAAAGTCGGCGCTACAGGCTCCGCAGCAAGGTTGCGCTGCGCGGGTACGTGGGAATCAGCTGGCGGGTGACGAGTCGCCCGCGAGAGACTGGTTGGGCACCCCTGAGCTAGATGGTGCTTCTGCTGTAAATCTGCCTCCAGTCTGGCACTTCCCTGACATCATTGCCCATATATGGAATGGAGCCATTTTTTCAGAGCAACAAAATCATTCTTTAAAAAAAATTAGCATTATTTTTAAAGAATTTCAATTAAACATACCTGGGTTTATTTTTTTTTATCTAACATATTTTGCTGGATATATAATTTGAAAACATGGTGGGTTATGGATGCTGCATTTAGCATGTCAAATCTGAAGTTTTTGCTAAATCTGAGCTGAATAAATAATAATCTGATGCTTGTTTAGTTCAATGTTTATATCTGAACCTGCCTCTGACCAGGACGCTCCGGCACACACACACACACACACACACACAC
>NW_013952700.1:690952-693189 GCF_001266775.1 Austrofundulus limnaeus
ACACACACACACACACACACACACACACACACACACACACACACACACACACGACACCCTGCTACAAGAGGAAACATCAGGCTGATTGACTGACAGGACAGATGATCAGAGGAGCTGAGTTTTCACTCTCATGGTTAAGATAAGGGTAGAAGAACGGGTAGAGTTCCTCCGTGAAGCAGCAGCCAGTGAAGGAGTAGATCAGAGCTGCAGCATCCACATCATAAAAGGAGACCAGACCCTCCTGATGGTCCACAAACACCCCCACTGTCTCAGGACCAGGCTGAAGACTGAGATGGACTGGAGGATCATCAGCAGCACAGTACTCATTTTCATTTGTCAACCCAAAAGTCCACAAACCATGTTGAGGACTCCGTGTGATGAGTCCCTTTCTTTTGATGGACTTTCTGACCACTCCCAACTCCCACTTAGTTTTTCCTTTAACCTGAACCTGAAAGTAAAATCTGCCTGAAGAAAAACTCTGAGTCCCTAAAACAGCAACATAAAAAACAAATCTCTCTGGGTCGTCTGGAAGCTTCTTCCACACATCTCCACAGTGAACTTGTTTTCCATCCTCAGACAGGATGAGGTAAGGATGAGCAGTTTTAGGATCCAGAGTCAGATCCACCTCAAACTTCTGGACCCTCTTCAGCTCAGCCTCCATCATCTTCTCCATCTTCTCCCTGAGCTCCTCCTCCAGCTGAGCCACAGCTCTCACCACAGTCCCCTCATATGATGGATCAACTGTGACCTGGGTCCAGTTCTCGGTGGGTGGAGCAGCTTTCAGGGAGCTGAAGTTCTGGAGGAGGTGCAGGTGGTCTTCAGAGCGTGAGAGCTGCTTGAGCTCAGAGCTCCTCTTCGTCAGCTCAGAGATCTCCTGTTCCAGGTCTTTGATGAAGTCTTCAGCCTGTTTCTCTGTAGTTTTCTGTTTGTCTTCCACCTCCTTCATGAAGCTCTTCTTGTTCCTCTCCACAGAGTCCATCAGATCAGTGAAGACCTGAAGACCTTCTGCTTTCTCTCTGTCTGCAGCAGCTTTACTGATCTTCAGCGACAATTTGATTTCCTGGATCTTCAGCTGTCTGTTGAGGATCATCTGCTGAACTTCAGCCTCTGTGTTCCTCAGCTCTGCCTTCTTTCCTTCACTTTCTTCTGTCAGAGGAACAAACTCATGAGTCTTGTGGTCCAGAACAGAGCAGAGGGAGCAGACACAGGTCTGGTCAGTCTTACAGAACAGCTCCAGAGGTTTATCATGCTTCAAACACATCCTGTCCTCCAGGTTCTCCACAGGATCCAGCAGCTGATGTCTTTTCAGACGTGGAGCTGTCAGRTGAGGCTCCAGGTGAGTCTGACAGTAGGAGRSCAGACACACCAGGCAGGACTTCAGGGCCTTCAGTTTGGTTCCAGTGCAGACGTCACAGGGAACTTCTCCTGGTTCTGCAGCTTGTTGAGCTTCAAGTCTGAACTGATCAACTGTGTTTCTCAGTAAAGTGTTGACTCTGATGTGAGGCATGGAGGGGAACTGTTCTTTACACAGAGGACAGTCGCACAGAACGTTTCTGCTCCAGTGTCGGCTGATGCAGGTTTTACAGAAGTTGTGTCCACATGAGGTGCTGACCGGATCAGAGAACAGGTCCAGACAGATGGAGCACAGGAATGGATCCTCCAACCTCAGACCAGCAGACATGTCTGAGTTCTGAGAGTCAAACAATCAACAGGTTCAGAAGTCAGAAAGGAGAGAAAAGAGGAACTTCCTGTTTGACTGAATCTGAGTTTTACACTGAAGCTGCCTGTAGAAACTGTAAAAAAAATAAGAACAATCTGAACTCACCAGGATTAGAAGCAGATGATAAACAAGAAAAGAATGAAGGATGATTTCAGATTATTTTTCTTCAGATCAAAACAGATGTTTGTTCAAGCTGCAGCTCTGCTCCGACACAAACTCTTTACTTTCACTTCTTGAACGTGACGTCAAAACTTTATCCAGTTTTGTTCCTCCTCTTTACGGAGTACAACTAATGACACTGGATAAAAAATAATATTGAGGCGTGACCACAAGACAGATTAAGAGTCATTTTGTGAGAGATGTAGACATGTTGGAGTCAGATTATGTGAATATAATGGGTGTCATGCAAGAACATGTTGGTATTCTTATCCTAAATTTCTCTTACTTTTGTTCGTACAAAGGGTTCGTACGAACATGTCACGTCAGATTCAACAAACTCTTCCATCTTCAGGAAAAG
>NW_013952700.1:695304-699142 GCF_001266775.1 Austrofundulus limnaeus
GTCCTGGCCTGTAGATGAGTGTAAACTGCAGAGTCCTGGCCTGTAGATGAGTGTAAACTGCAGAGTCCTGGCCTGTAGATGAGTGTAAACTGCAGAGGCCTGACCCGACGACGTAGGTCGTCTGTGCTCTTAAAAACGACTAAAAAGAATGAATTACTTCAAACTCAAAAACATTTGCAATATGATTCAGACAAATAAAAGACTGGTGTTTTATCAACTTAAACCATAATGATTAGTTTGGTTAAGTAAGATATTCCCACAGAAAAATCCATACATAGCTGAAATCACATTGAGGGAGAAAAGAGATCTGTTCTCTTTCTCCTGTAACTTGATAAACATTGTTTCATGATTATCAAAATATTAATAACTCTTAGTTGAGAGAAAAATAAATCAAAATACAAAGAAGAGTATTCTGTTAATTATCTGATTGAGAAAAGAGAATGTCTCTTTGAGGTTAAGGTGACCTGTTGTGACCCACATTCAGGTTCAACTAGAACAGAGTTCTGTGCCTTTAAACGGCCCATCAGAGGTCTGAGGTCAAAGGCAGTTTTCTTGTTTATAATACTCCAGGTGACCCCTACAGTACATTCTATTTATAATGTATTAAAATGTATTTCGGAAAAACGAAGCCTATTTAGAATATACTTAAGTGTATATTTTTTCACCTGGGCAACCTGTAAATTAAGAAGGACTAAAATTAATTCAACCTATAATCTGTCTGAAACTTGAAGGTTCAAACAGACAGTTCTGCTGTTTTCAGCCACAGTCATTTAATACATGTATCTTTAAGGTTTGGATTTGTCCAGGTTTCTCCCACATTGTAGGTGATAAGTGGACAAGATGATTTTAGATTGGCCCAGGTGGGAGTGTTTGGTTGGTCGTCTCAGGTAACTTAGGAAACATTACATTTCTTATCGTATTTTAAAATCTGTCCACATCCAGCTCTCAGCCACACCTCAACAACTAAATCTCAATCCAAACTGCTCTCTGAAGCTGGCAAAGGGTAGCTGAGAGTTAAAACTCGTAGAAAATTAGCTAAAATGTAAAAATAGTATGACTAAAACAGAGTAAAAAAGCAAAATAGCAGCTAGAGCTAACAGAGCTCCAAAGTGGGCGGAGTTTTATTATGTTAGTTTGGTTTATGTTTAGTTTTAGTTTATGTTGATGTGATGGACTGGAGACCTGTCCAGAGTGTGCCCCGCCCCTCACACTGTGGCTGCTGGATATGGATGTGACCCCCATGACCCTGAAAGGAAGAAGCGGGTATAGATAATGGACGGATGGATAGTTTCTGTTGTGTGATGTCATGGCACACCTGTACTAACTGTGCTAACAAAACTGTCAACAAGAGCTAAAATTTGCTGTTTAGCTAAAAGCAGAACAAACAGTGTGTAGCATAATGAGACAATAAAGACAGTTTGATGAAGCAGATTTCAAAGAAAGTTGTGTTAAATTTCAGTGTGTAGAGATGCAGGTCTAAACAGTGACGTGTTTGTGTTGAGGAGGCAGACTGAAGCTGATGGAGAACATGTTTGTAATTTCTGTGATGTGGCTCTAAATCAGTCTGCAGACAGCCTCTGGTCTCATCAGTGAAACAGGTGTGTGGTTTCTGTGACGTAACACAAACACAGTGAGCTGTCTTTTCCTCGTTAGGAGAACACGTGTGTGCTTTCTGTGACTGGACGATAACATGTTTGTGCAGGAAGCAGCTCGGGCAGCGCCGCGGTGACATGGCTCTGTTCTGGGTGGCCTCCTTCCTGCCTGTTCAGATAACGTCCCACACATCCAGGACTCATTGCTGCTTATCTGCCTCAGCTTCACCTTATCAGGACAGATTCGTGTGTGAAGTCAGGACCTGTGGGAACATCCAAACAGCTAACACCTAAATGGTAAAGAGCCATTTTCACATGCTGAAGGTGGCTTGTGAACAATATTAACAGCTCCTCAGACAGAAGGACTTTAGACAGAATCTAAAAGCAGATCAAACTGAAAGGGAGAGTTGTCATCTTCAGTCTCAGCATCCATCCATCATCTATACCCGCTTCTTTTCATTTGGAATTAATCACAGACTGATGAATTTAGTTTTAAATGTAAGTTTAACAACTTAGCTGATGGAATTCATGCTGCGATAAGATGTTTAATAAAATCCAACTACAAGTGATACTGATATAGGAACTAAGCCCAAAGTATTGTTTTTTTTGTTTGTTTTTGTTTTTTTTAATTCAATGTTCAAACTGTGAAGTTATTCTTCCAGTTAAAAAAACGTGTTAATACATGTTCCAATGCATTTTCATATGGAGGACCAAATCATAATTATAAATAAAAGAAGAAATATATAAATGGACCAATAAAAAATACACTTAAAATGCACCAAATAATTGAAAAAGGATAAACTTACCTNATATAAATGGACCAATAAAAAATACACTTAAAATGCACCAAATAATTGAAAAAGGATAAACTTACCTCATGGTTTATATTTTAATCGACCTTCATATTTATTTTTCCAGCTTAGTTCCAATAAATTATATATTGTATTTTCGAACATAATTTAAATGTAAGAGTTTTTAAAAAATATATATTTTTTGTTTTTCTTTTTATTTGTACATGCATTTGTGTCTCTTAAATCATTGCATTTAATTATTTTTTACCACAAGTCTTTTTATTTCCATGGCTGCCTGGGCTGTATCGGGGGTATACGGTGCCGGTGACCTTTGTTTGTGTCTATGGGGTGGCGCATGTGTTTGTGTTAGCGGAGTTTTGCATGCACGTTGGCCTGCTGTTGGGGTCTGGTATGGCTTACTGGCTGGCTCGGTGTTGGTATGGGGTGTGCTCCTTGGTTGTGCTTGCCTGGCTGTGGTTGTGGTCTGGTGTTGGGCTGGTGGTCAGGTTTGTGGGATGGGTGGCGGGTGGACGGTGTGGTGCATCGAGGATGTTCGCTCTCGTGACCCCATGTCAGTGATTTTGTAACATTTCATGTTTCATGTTCTCTAGTATTATGTTTGCTTGTCACCCACAGCCTCACAGCTCCACAGCTCTTGCCACACCCTTCCTGCTCAGTCACCTCATCAGTCTGCTCAGTCAAGCTCATCTGTTTCACCTGTTATTGTCCCTTTAACAGCCCCTCAGCTACAGCCACTCTGCTAGATTATTGAACGGTCTTTGCCAAGTAAATGTCCAGCGTTTTTTCACAGCCCATGCCTGATCTCCTGTCCATGACCTCAAGCCTTCCTCCTGACTCTCCCTTTTTGCCTGATCCCTGCCTGGTACTGTTCATGTTTCTGACCATTGGATTAAGATCTCATTTTCGCCCCTTGGACCTCGCTTTTTGGATTGTGTTTTGGATTTGTCTTCAGCTCTCTGATCACACGGACCTGACCTCTGCCTGCCTCCCAGACCAACAAATAAAGACTGCCCATTTGCTCAATCACTGCCTCTCACTACCCACGAGCCACCGTCTCATTTCCTGGATTTGCCAAGGTCCTCTAACCAGGTCCAGAAGGTTAGTAATCAATATCTACAGCCAAAGCAAATCCTTTGCAGTGAAAAGTCATTCATCTTTGTTCTCCTCCTCAGTGTGCACCAGCCCGAGACCCTGGCATCCCTCCAGCTTCCTGTTTTTTAATAAAACACTTAAACCTGCTCAATGTTTGGCTGTTAAGTAAGTAAGTAAGTAAGTAAGTAAGTAAGTAAGTAAGTAAGTAGGTAGGTAGGTAGGTAAGTAAGTAAGTAAGTAAGTAAGTAAGTAAGTAGGTAGGTAGGTAGGTAGGTAGGTAGGTAGGTAGGTAGGTAGGTAGGTAGGTAGGTAGGTAGGTAGGTAGGTAGGTAGGTAGGTAGG
>NW_013952700.1:704677-706003 GCF_001266775.1 Austrofundulus limnaeus
CTGGTGAAAATTTCATGTCATTAGCACCTCTAGTAATATATTTACTGAGAAAAATGGTGACGTGTTCAATACTTATTTTACCCGCTGTAGCTCGCTAGCAGCCTCACACCAATGACCTAGTTGATGTCATCATTTACCCAGAATGCTTTGTGTGTAAATAAAATGCCTCAGTTCGTGTTAAATTATATTTTAAAATATTTACAAACCAAACAGCCTACAGTATTTTTACAGTCTTTATTTTACAGTTAAAATAAGTGTTTATCATAAAAAGTTTAATGTTACAACTAATCGTGGATCCCTTTAAAACAAGAGTGAGTCTACATGTTAGGTTAATTATTTCAAACAACGACTCTGAACTTCACTTCTGGACCAGTCCTCTAACAGTAATCATGTATTATTATAATTTAACATGTAATGATGATGTAATTATTTAGTTTAAACAAAGAAAAATATCAGAAGATTAAAACGACAGTTTTTACTGAACTTCATCCATCATCTAAAAACTCTTCTTCATTTCAGGGTGACTGGTGCCCATATCCAGCAGTCACTGTGTGAGGGGCGGGACACCCTGGACAGGTCTCCAGTCCATCACAGCTTTTCTGAACTTTTATGTCAGAGCTTCAGCTGAAAGGCTTCAGTTGACCACCAGATGTCCCTGTTCTTAGTCAGACTGAAGCAGAGCCTCAGAGCTTATTTTTACAAACTGAGCTAGAAATGAAACCAACCCAGCTGTGCATGAACACATTCATGGATTTACTTCAGTCTTCCTCCTTTTGAGTTTTCAGTGATGAGCAGCTGTGAACAGATGCAGGTTTACTGAGGAAAAAACAGAGTTCAGCCAGCAGCACGGATGAGCCGGACCTTTTTTAACATTTAAAGAACATTTATAATGTGACAGTATCAGATGGGAGCTATAAACATTTGTTTGCAATAAATATCACTGGCAGCATAACAACTTAGTGTTACAGTATTTCTCAGTTGCTAAAACACATTTCCTGAAAMCATCCATCCATTTCTCTAAACTGTAAACACAAAACCCAATTTTCAAACTACTTTCACAGAACCTCTGACTGTTCCAGAAAAACCAAACTGCAGCCCCAAAATAGGTCAAACTATGATCTCTACATCGATCACTGCTGCCTTCTTCTCTTCTTTGCCGAACACCACGTCTGGTTGGTTATTATCACCTGTTTATCAGGATGTCTTACGTTTCTTAGGTGGCAACTTTTGCTTTCACTGTGGGACATCCAGTATATTGCATGAGTGTATAGCTTAAATAAATTGTGTGTGTGTGTGTGTGTGTATATATATATATATGTGTGTGTG
>NW_013952700.1:708038-709818 GCF_001266775.1 Austrofundulus limnaeus
CAAACTAATGAAATATAAAGTTATTTGGGAGGAAAACCCGTCTGGATAACAGCAGACTGACTGCTGGTAAAATATACGACAGGTCTGGACCACTCGTGGATTTTGTTTGTATCTGAAAAAAATCTTAGAATACGAAAACATTGGTGAATGCCATAAATTCTCCTAAATCACTCGTACGCATAACTTAAGAACAAATCTGTGCGTATGAACGGTTCCTGCATGAGGCCCATTCTTTTTTCTGTTGGTGTGATCTTTATAGATTGACTCCACACTGGCTCTAGCAGAAATAGTATCAAATCTAAATTTGGCTGATGATCCTGTGCCGCCCTGCGGGTGCAGTGTAAATGCTCTCATTCGTTATAATGTGTGTTACTGCTGCAGTCAAAGAGGAGCGCAGTGGACGTGTGTGAACTGGGAGGAACTTCCATTGATGTGTTTGTCAAATAAACTGCGGTGTCAGATTAGTAGAAGCTGAATAAATCTCCATGAAAATCAGATAAATTTGTTGGATTTGTGTTTGAACATGTGTACAGTGGTGACGTAATGGGACAGTCAGAAACCAGACCTAAACTGGGTCCACACAGGTCACTGCTTTGCATCAAACGAAACGCCTGCCTCAAAGGAAAATGCTCATCTTTCATGTGAACTAATGAAGTTCAGAGCTGAGTGGTGTGTTTGAAGTCGTCCAGCAGTGTGTTTGTTGAGGCTTGGTGGGTTTGCCTCTGAGTCTGGGGTTCCACAGGTCAGCTCCACTGAGGGTCAGACTGACAGTGAAGGCTTTTGTACTCAACAAGTGATCCTCACACAGGTACACTGAACTGCTTTGTTCTTTGGGTCATCTGAATCACCCAAAGGTCACTAAGGCTGTGATTATCAAGCTCCAAACATCTACACACGTCTGCAGTGTCACACAACAACTGCAAAACTTCCAGCTGTCCTTAATGTTTGAAGAACAAGATAAATCCCACACACCAGTCAAAACCAGTTCAGCATCGTAAAAGCACTGGGCTCTTTGAGATCAGATGTGAACTTGGTTTAGGTGAAAACACAATAACTTTATAACATCAATGAATTTAGAGAAAAAAAAAAGCAAAACAACAACACATTATGTGTTGGTCTTACCTAGAATTATAGTCTTACTCACCTTTCTGCTGCTTTTCTTTTGACACCCACCCAGACCCCCATTCAAAGTAAATAAACCAAAGAATAAGTTAAGAAAAAATAAATTATAAAAAATCACATTGAAGAAATACGGTTGCTTTAACAGAATAGTAAAAAAACATCATGTGAGTAGAACCTGCCCTGAGTTTGGACTTTTTTTAGTCCAGTTGAGTTCTGAATTGTTAAAAACAAATATCTTCAAATCATCAACATGTCTGCTAGATCCTGTCCAACCAGACTGCTCAAAATGAATGTCCCTACGCCTGATGAATGTCTTCATTTGTCTCTAATGTCAGAAAGTGGACTTGTGTCCATACCTTTTTTGTTGTGTTTTTATTAGTGTTGGGCATAGATTAAAACTTTAAATCGCAATTAATCTCAAGATATTTTGGCGATTAATCTCAATTATTTATTTTTTTAAAGGGACAATATTATGTGTTTCTCAGGCATATATTTAAATACTATACCATAATAAAGTATTTGTTACCTTTAGCTGTTATTAAAATGCTGTTTTTATGTTTAAATAGAAAATAAACTTATCTTCTCATCACTTCCTCTTCTTTACGCCTTGAAATTGGCCTCTGTCTCTTTAAGAACCACCTTCCGCTTCTGTCTCACA
>NW_013952700.1:710218-713203 GCF_001266775.1 Austrofundulus limnaeus
GGGCTCTGCCATCAGAAAGTTCAGCTTAAAGACACGTCCCAGGGGTGTTTCTGGTCCCCACCTGTCGTTTTGCTCCTCAGCATGGCTTCGTAAAAACACTGCAGGATTTCTCAAACATGCATGAATGAGTCAAAGCAAGGCTTTGGTCATGTTTTTGATGTGAGTATAACATTATAACATGATATAAAACTCAAAAAAGTTGATTTTACATGATATTGCCCCTTTAAAAATCACTCAACTATGGCTGAATGTGTACGTTTGTAAGTTGCAATTCATGTGTGACACATTGTGTACATTTGTTCTTTTGTTTTTCATTTTAACTTCTTATTGCTTATTTTATTTTTTTCCACGACAACAGTGGCCTCACCTATCTTTCATTCCTCATAATACTCATTTGGAACGACAAAAAAATATTGAATTTTTTTTATTTAATTTCATTATTTTACTCAGAATTTAACTGACTTGAACATGTTAGAGCATTTTAGGTACTGTTTTATAAATAAAAAGGGGCACTGCATTTTCAAAGACTTTTTCCTTTTTCTCCCACATGCTAGTCAGCAGAACCTCCCTCTGTTTGTTTACCCTGGTTTTAAACTGAAGGGATACTTCAGGCTTGAAATGCTGCAGTGGTGAGACAGTTTATCGTTGCAGTGCTTACAGATAACTTTACTTCCTCTCAGCCCACAGTTAGGAAAAGTTTTAAAATAAAAAACATCCTCAAGAATCCGGCGGCTTCAGGCATGTTTCTGCCCCGGCTGCAGCTCAGGTTCATGTGATTCGCTGCATGCTCAACAACAAATGCTCTCATTGGACGAGACGTGCCATGAAGTCTATCTAATAGTGATCATCGACCACTGAGTTTGTGTGTGCGTCTTCATAGGCAGCCCAGAGAACAGAGATCAGAAGGAGAACTATAAAGAAACTGCGTTAAAGCACGTTAAAAACAATATAAGGGGTCGGGTGCATTGTGTGCTGGGCAGTAGTCGAAGGCGAGGACCTTGGTGGTCTGATCCTCGGCTACAGGAGCTGGCTCTAAGGACATGGAATGTCACCTCTCTGGTGAGGGGTGGGGAAGGAGCCTGAGCTGGTGTCTAGGTGTGGGCCGGTTACCGGTTTCACGGTCAAAAGTCATGGTTTCAAAACCACTGAAATTTTCTGTCATACTGTTCCTACGGTATAAGCGTCCCCCCCTACCCCCCACCCTCTGGTCTGTGCATCTGCAGACTTTCCCCGAATGAGATTCGCCCAGAGTTCCTTAAGGCTCTGGATGTTTCTAAGACCTGAGTCATACGGCAGGATAATTGTACCAAATTCTGGCCTGATTTTGCCCTTCCGACAACCTTAAGGACATCCAGGTTATTGTGTGATTTCACATCTGACATCTGAATGTTCATGAATGAAAATCTGTTGGTGTGGTGTGTTGTCTCTTGCTGTGTGGCTGTACACCACACACTGTAGGACCAAACCTGGTACATCAAGGATTTTTTATCTTCATGTGTGGTGTCGCTCAGTCTTTTAAAATCGTCAGACTGTTTTAAAATCTTGCCATGTGACGCAGGTCTAAGCCTCCCTGGTAAGGTCTATTCAGGGGTCCTGGAGAGGAGGGTCGGTTGGATGGTCAAATCTCATGTTCAGGAAGAGCAGTGTGGTTTTCATCCTGGTTGTGGACCAGCTCTACACCCTCAGCAGGGTCCTGGAGGGTGCATGAGAGTTCAACCAGTCTACATGTGTTTTGTGGACTTGGAGAAGGCGTTCAGCTGTGTCCCTCAGGGACTCCTGTGGGGGATACTCTGGGAGTATGTGGTACCAGGCCCATTGATACGGGCTGTTAGGTCCCTGTACGACCAGTGCCAGAGCTTGGTCCACATTGTAAGTCGGACTTGTCTCCGGTGAGAGTTGGACTTCACCAACGTTGCCCTTTGTCACCGATTCTTTTCATAGCGTTTATGGACAGAATTTCTAGGTGCAGCCAAGGTGTTGAGGGGATCTGTTTTGGTGACCTTAGGATCACATCTCTGCTTTTTGTGGACAATGTGGTCCTATTGGCTTCATCGGATCCTGATCTCCAGCTCACACTGGAGCAGTTCACAGCTGAGTGTGAAGCGGCCGGGATGAGGATCAGTGCCTCCAAATCCGAGACCATGGTCTTGAGCGGAAAATGGTAGGGTGCCTTCTCTGGGTCGGGGAGGAGGTCCTGCCCCAAGTTGAGAAGTCCAAGTATCTCGGGGTCTTGTTCACGAATGAGGGAAGAATGGAGTGGGAGATCGACAGGTGGATTGGTGCTGCATCTGCAGTGATGCGGGCGCTGTACCGGTCGGTCGTAGCAAAGCTCTCGGTTTACGGGTTGGTTTACTTTCCTACCCTCATCTATGGCTTTGGGTAGTGACCGAAAGAACGAGACTGCAAGCGGCTGAAATGAGTTTCCTCTGCAGGGTGTCTGGGCTCTCCCTTGAGATAGGGTGAGAAGCTCAGTCATCCAGGAGGGACTCAGAGTAGAGCTGCTGCTCCTCCACGTCGAGAGGAGCCAGTTGAGGTGGCTCATCTGGTTAGGATGCCTCCTGGACTCCTCCCTGGTGAGGTGTTCTGGGCACGTCTCACTGGGAGGAAACCCAGAGGAAGACCCAGGACACGCTGGAGGGACTATGTTTCTCAGCTGGCCTGGGAACACCTTGGGATTCCCACAGAGGAGCTGGTCCAAGTGGCTGAGGAGAGGGAAGTCTGGGTCTGTCTGCTTAGGCTGCTGCCCCCGAGACCTGACCCCTGATAAGAGGAAAAAGATAGATGAATGGATTTGTAGCAATAACTTGAAGTGGAATGTCAAATCCAAACTTTGATCACCTCCAGACTTTGGCCCAAAGCATTATTCTGTCCCATGCCTACTGAGAGAACAGTGACCCATTCATTTACCTCCAAAACCATTGTTTACTATCTACGACTGGTGAGATAACGACAGGATGCGACAGAGACCTTCTGTTGTTTGAGTAC
>NW_013952700.1:713542-722594 GCF_001266775.1 Austrofundulus limnaeus
CTTCAAAGTTGTTGATTTTTCTTCATAAGGAGGTACTGAATTCATGCAGGAGGCGAGCTTGGTCAAAACTTTTTTTTATCAACAAGTGATCAGAAGTGAACACCTGATTCCAGCTTGGAGCTGAACCCAGCCGCTTCGAGGTGTCAGTTTGTACCCACAAAGGGACCGCTCTGAAACCAGCGACACCGCTGGCACGGCTTCAATCACGCCCTGGTACCCTGGGACRACTATAAACATCTGAATGGTAGGATAAACATACCGTCTCTGTTATCCGGTGGTGGCTCAGCTAAGGTGGTGAAAACTTCTGGATCGTTGAGTTGAATTAAGGAAGGTTTGGCGAGCTTAATTCATGTATAATTTACGCCCCTCTTATATTGATGAATTAACWACTTCCTTTTATTAACCTTCAAGCTTCTTATAATCTTTTTGAGTGTAGAGTAGTAAGTGACTCAGGTGAAGGATACTAGCTTATTGTGACTGACTTTAACGTTTATTATTAGACTTAAGGTTTGATGATAATTRTCTCTGTCTGCCCAAATAATCTGTATTGTCATCTCTGAATCATTTAATATAGGTTATATTATGAAATTTCATTGTCTGTGCGTCATTTATTGGGTTCATGTCTTGAAAATGATAGAATTCACAACTCAGTATCTGAGACTGATTTAAAATCTATGAATTATTTCCTGAWWAATTCAGGTGGTGCCCCTTTGTTATGCTAATAA
The DNA here is from genome assembly GCF_001266775.1 of Austrofundulus limnaeus. NCBI lineage: Eukaryota > Metazoa > Chordata > Actinopteri > Cyprinodontiformes > Rivulidae > Austrofundulus > Austrofundulus limnaeus. The sequence goes on from NW_013952700.1 coordinate 714,268, forward strand.
TTACGAGGTATTTATGATATAGCATTGTCCATAACATCGACAAAACAGCATATCCCCACATATTTATAAAATGGTTATGAAAATCTGATTTTACACGTCCTGTGATGGACTTGCAATCTGTCCAGAGTATACCCTGCCCCTCGCACAGTGACTGGATATGGGCACCAGTGAACCCCATGACCGTGGAAGGATGAAGCGGGTATATCCTCAGTAAACCTGCAGACATAAACAAAATGTTGTTGCTCATGTAAACCCAGATTCTTTCAGTCTGAAGATGTTTTATTTGTCCAAATACTGTAATAAGACAGCTGCATTTTCTCACCCTGCACAAATACACAATAAAATAATCAGTCATTAGAAATTAGTGCCACTGTGAAACCCATAATCAACCTGTGTGTAGTTTTTCAGCATTCAATATGTGTATTTATTATTATTTAATATGTTGTGCTAGTAATTCAGACTTACAGTGAATCGATGCTCCCTCTTAAAAATCAGTTCAAAAAAGAAATGACAAAATCAGGAAAAGTTCATTCGTTTTTCCTTCTCTTAGTTGTTAAGAAGTTCTCCATTAAATCAATCATTATTGAAAATAAAATGAAAGTGTTTGACAAGATATGTTTCGAAATTCAAATTCTTCAAAACTGATTAGAAATAAAAAAGCTCAAGTCAAACTTTTATTCAGATCCATCCAGCTTGAAACGTTTAGATTTCTTGAACGGAGCTATGAGATATGTTTACAGTTTAGAGTTTGAGTGTTTTTGCCACACAATCCTGAGTCTCAGACCAGTTCTGCTGAGTGTTAGAAAACACTCAGGCACTGAGTTTTAATTCACAGAGAAACTGCATTCCATTGACTGTTGTAGCAGCTGGTACTAGGCTGAACTGTCGGGGCAATCCCCTCACTCATATTTGCATTGATGCATATCGAATATTCAAAGGTGCAGATTACCATCAAGGTATGGAGAAGATGAAAGACTGATTTTATATGAGCCAGCTTGTGCTGACTGGTCTTGTACTTCTCACCTTTAGTGGTTTGGACTACTTGTTTTGGAGAAGCTCTCTGGCACTGATACAAATATGTGTTCAAAACAATTTTCATTAGATTTGGAGATTTACAACTGTGAAGGTGAGCTCTGTTAGACGTCGCCTACACTATGATTAGCAGTCTGTGTGTGCAGAGAAACATCCTCCATAAGGAAGGAGCACAGGAGAGGAGACAAGGAAGGAGTAAAAAAACAACACCAAGTTTCCCCAAGGGTTACCGAGTTCAGTTCTGACATTAAATGTTAGGTAATCTGCAGTTTTTAAAGTGAAGCATGTTAATTAAAGTTAAAGGTGATAAAGGAGACATCAATCAGTTGAGCTCTATATTAAGTGGAACTGCAACGTTTTAGTCTGAATTCCTCCCTATTGTAACTCCACAAGCCCCACCTCATTTCTGAGGTGTGCCTTAAATCAACTCATTTTGAGACTGTCTCTTTAAATCTAAACGAGGTGCTTCTGGTTTCATTCTAGTTTAATAGAGGGATATTTATAACTGTAGTGGTGAAGAAATGTTTTTTTTTTTACAAATTAATTAAAAGATGCCAACAAGTGAAGACTTGTCCATCCAGTTTTACATGTTAGAAACAGAGTCTGACCCAGAACCAGAGTCTGACCCAGAGTCTAATCCAGAGCCAGAGGAGGATGGACCACCAGACTGTTTAATTTGTAAGTCCTGACCTTATTTGGAAGAAATTTAACAAATAATTTGATGCAATAGTTCAGAAAACGTCAAAGAAAAAAGAGAAAACTGAACAGAAATCTGACCCAAACAGAATATAGAAATCATTGCAGCACCTGGAGAGACTGGGTTAAACTTTTCTGCTCCCTGGAGACTCCAAGTACACAACAAAACCTATTTAAAGAGGACAGAACTTAACGCCAACTGTTGCTGATGTCCGCCGTCACCATTCAGCAGTGACCAACTGTTAGCAGTTGGAATCATCATCGCAGGACTTCATTATTTAAATCATGTCATTAGGTGAACAGATGGGGAGGCTAAAGTGATAAGTTAAGCAGGTCTCACTGATGGCGAACACAAAATTTGTTTCAGACCCGATCATGTATGTGTGATATGTCAGGCCACGCCCTCTAAAAATTGTACTGCATTCCTGTAGTGGAGTGGATTAGGATTACCCATGGTGAATTTGGTGCAGATTGGCTGAAATATGTGGAATTTAGAGCCAAACGTACGTCAACGGTGTGTCATCTGACTTGGCTGCACCGCCATGACCACGCCTTTCACCATGAAGTCAGCTTAATATCTGTGTTCTGACAGAGTTTGTTGGTGATTTGGTCAAGAGGGTCAGAGATGGAGCTTTCCAAGCCAAAAAGGTCACTTCCTGTTTTCATGGGGTGGGGCTTTGATGATGTCATATGACTACATGGTATGGTGGGGCATGCAACACACTGCAAAAACTGTCCACCTAACCAAGTTTTAAAATCTTATATCAGCCAAAAAGTCTTTTTGATCTTGTTTTGAGACTGATTTACTAAACAAGAACTGATGTAAGAATAATAATCTTGTTTTCAGAATGTGTAAGATTATTTGTCTTGTTAACCTGAAAATTTGACTCAAATTAAGTCGAAATTTTTGCCAGAGTAAGAAAATTTTACTTGGTAAGATTCTTGAAACTTGATTTGACTCAATTTTTTTCTTATTTCAAGAATCTTACCAAGTAAAATTTTCTTATTCCACTGGCAGATATTTTGACTTAATTTGAGTCAAATTTTCAGACTAACAAGACAAATAATCTTACACATCCTGAAAACAAGATTATTATTCTTACATCAGTTCTTGTTTAGTAAATCAGTCTCAAAACAAGATCAAAAAGACTTTTTGGCTGATATAAGATTTTAAAACTTGGTAAGATGGAGAGTTTTTGCAGTGCATGGATGACTCATACAATGTTTGTTGTATTTTAGCCTTTCCATGTGAAAGTTACAGCTGTCTGGAATTGTAACAGACGGACAGAGAGCATTTCTAAGGTCGTGTTCACACCTGCACTGTTTAGTCCGCTTTAATCAAACTCTAGATCGTTTGCCTGGAAAGTCCGGTTCGTTTGTGGAGGTGCGAACACTTAATCGAACTCTGATTTGGACTAAAAAAAGTGAACTCTGGTCCGCCTGAAAACTTAGGTCTCTGTTCGATTGAAACGAACTCTGGTGCGGTTTGATTGCATGTGTGAACGCTAAGCGGACCAGAGACCGCTCCAAAAGCAGGAAGTGGACTATAATGCAAGACATTCTGAGTAATAACAGTAATAAATTAACTTATATGGTATAAACATCTTGCTGGACGACTGTATAAGGTGGACATCATGATTGTGGAGTTGGACGCGCTCCTACTTGATGGAGCTTCCTCAGCCATCTTGTGTGCAAAACAGTATTCTCCGTGGTTCCGCCTCATCTTCCTCTTATGCTGAGCTCATTGTTGAAGACTGTTTAGCACATTTGCCGAAAACAAAATAAAAACCCTATAACCACTAACATGTAACATTACTATTGTTTGTTTACATTTTGTGAAGAAGGAAGTTGAGCTCCATGTCTTCTTCTGAGGTTTTCATGTTGATTGCTTCAGTGGTTCTTTGTGCAGCGCCCCCCCAGGTGAGGCCGGGAACAGGTTGTTTACTGGGTTTAGTTCGGTTCAGAAAGTGCAGTGTGAATTCAAACCACACTAACAGAAAATGTAAACAAAGCTTGCAGTTTTGGTCCCCAGTCGAACCGAGTCTACCGGACTATCAGGTGTGAATACGACCTAAGTCCCCCACCTTGGCAACGGGGGACAAAAATTGATTATGGGATAAATCTTGTGCCAGCAGGAATTGAATTTGAATTTCTCAGATTGAATCTGTATGTGCAGAATTTGAAATTGAATGCATTTGTTTGAAAATGAATTTCACAAAATTGAAACTGAATTTTAAGTTTTGTATCTGAATTAATTTGCTTTGAAACTGTATTTTTGTTTATTAAATTTTCAGTTTGACTACTTCCACTTTCAGTTCCATAATTCATATTTTTGTGTCACATCCTGGTCCTTCAGAAAACCAGGCAGAGTAATCAAACACAGATCCACAGATTTACGTTTCACTTTGGTGAAGTTTCCCTTCTGTATGTAACAGAGTTGATGCAATCCACTGTAAAAGTGACAAAAACAGTTATTTTATAGCAGTGATTAATTTTACCTATAGAAAATGTTACATTTACATCCCGTCATGGATTAGTCAGCAGCAGCATCTGATCAATATGTGATCCATGATGTGATGTAAATGTATCATTTTCTATAGGTAAAATTAATCACTGCAATAAAATAACTTTGTCTGTTTTTGTCACTTTCACAGTAGATTGCATCAACTCTGTTACATACAGAAGGGAAACTTCACCAAAGTGAAACATAAATCTGTGGATCTGTGTTTGATTACTCTGCCTGGTTTTCTCAAGGACCAGGATGTGACACAAAATTCTGAATTATGGAACTGAAATTGAAAGCAGTAAAACTGAATTTTTAATAAACCAAAATACAATTTCAAAGCAAATAAATTCAGATACAAAACTTTAAATTCAGTTTCAAACAATTAAATCCAGTTTCAATTGAGTAAAATTCATTTTCAAACGAATGCATTCAATTTCAAATTCTGCACATTCAGATTCAATCTGAGAAATTCAAATTCAATTCCTGCTGGCACAAGATTTAGCCCATGGTGGAAGGGTTAAGGTAAAACAAGTTTCTGCTAACAAAACCAAATTATTAAAGTGTGTTAAGTATTAAAATTAGGAAATGTATTTTTTTTTTTACAAAAATAGCTACATTGAATGATATTAACTATCAGCAGTAATGCAAAATTGTTCATATAAACTGAACTAAAGATCTTGATTCGGCACATGAGTCATCAACATCATTTTAAAGTTTGTTGTGATTGTTGGACCAGCGGTGTGATGTAAGGTTTTCAGGTCCTGCATGCAGGCCTGAGACAGAAAAAACCAGCTGCGTTTTCTGAGATAAAACAATGTTTTCATTCAGGCAGAACACGAGAGTCTGTGGCAGGTGTTTGTGCTGAGCTCAGGTTCAGAGCAGGAATTACACCAGACCGTCCAACAAAGATCAACTTTCTGTCGTCACATGATGGTTTCCTGCTAATTCTTCAAAACTGACGAGACTGTTTGTCCTCTGAAGCGGCAGATGTTTTACTGAACTCTGTTTGTTAAACAAACGGACTCTTTTCATCTGTTCCACATGAACACTTAACAAATGACAAAGTGTTTAAAGGTTTCAAAGAAAGAAGCCACGTTCTGCGTCGCTTGTGCTGATGTGTCTTCTCACTTTCATACTTGATACACTGAGTGAACAAACAGAAAGTCAGTCAGCAGAGAAGAACAATTCTCCAGAAATGTTCTGACTGCTTTCTGTGGCTGAGTTTCTAGAAGAGAGATTAGGAAAAGTAAGAAAAAGATTTTGAACTTTGGATGTGATAATCCAACAGCTGAGGCAGACTCAGTAAATGTTGGCCAACTGCTTCTTACACTCGGCCAATATTTACAGTAAAAACTCTGACACTGGCAAAGAAGTATGTTCTTGTTTATCTTGGCCCTGTGCTTATCAGCTGACCTGGAATTGTTCTGAAAATTGTATTTGTGTGTGGCCTCTCCTGAGCCTGTGGTTTGGTTTTACTATAGCTGTGAAATCTGCTGTTTGTCTTCAGCAAATGTATTCAAGCATCTGTCACTTCGTGAAACGTGACATCAGCAGGAAAACTAACAACAAAATAATCTGAATGGTAAATGTAGTGTGAGTGCTGAAACTGATATAAACCTTAAAAAGCAGAACAGAAGCTAAAACAAGCAGAAAGGTAAAATTAGCCAAAAAAAATCACCAAGAAAATAAAATGAAGCTAAAAGCTACAATCAGCTAAACTGTAGTTAAATTTTAAAATGAGAAGAAAACAAAAGCTAAAATTAGCAATACTGTGTTTAAAAGTTAATACATATTTCAGCACGTCTAACGAAGTCTATGGACCATATCTGAATGGAGTTCATTGCAGGACATTCAGTGAGCTGTAGATATATTTACAGGAGAATTCGTCCGGTGTATTTACAGGTAGGATCGTGAATACCAGAATCCACAGGCGAGTAATCCAGGTGAGGGACGAGGAAGGACCACAGAGGATGAGGACTCAGGAAGGTGAGTACACAGGTACTGTAAGTGTTAATTGAAGTCTTCAGCTTGGATTGTCAGAGGAACTCATGAGAACGGGTCGCAGGAAACACTGGAGACAAAGGAACAATATCTTCAGCACAAAAGGTGTAAGTAATACTCACAGGGCAAGAGAAGGACTCATACCAACAGAGTGCAGCTTTGTTCTGGCGTCGACCATAGGTGAGTGTTCTCCTTAATTATCCCTCTCTTGAATAGGACAATCAGCAACACCTAAGGAAGACAATTATTGCAACTGCCCAGCAGAGGGAGGTAAGAGACTGAATCCCTATAGTACCGCTGCCTCTAATGATCGTCTCTTGACAATGACAGGTGTCGTTTCTCCGGGTGGTCTTGAAAAAACTTTGTGATAAGGTCTTGATCCAAAATGAGGGATCTAAGGATCCACGAACGATCCTCGGGTTCATAACCCTCCCAATCAGTGAGGAACTGGAATCCTCTACCACGTCTTGCATCGAGGAATCGATTAACGAGGTAGGCCGGACAGCTGTCAACTATTATAGGCAGTGGATGGGAGGAGGATGGTGGGCTCAGAAGGCTGGTGAAAACTGGTTTTATCTGAGAAACATGAAATGTGGTGTGTACACACATGGAGGCGAGCAATTTTAACCTGACGGCTGTGGGTCTGATGACCTTCTTGATGGGGTAGGGACCTATGAATCTAGGGGACATCTTTCTGGACATGTCTTTTAGGTGGACGTCCCTAGTGAAAAGCCAGACGGACTGGTTTACCTGGTAAGTAGGTGCTTCCAGGTGGTGTTTGTCAGCAGATTGTTTGTTGGTGTCAGCAGTCTTGAGGAGTGCCTCTCTGGTGTCTGCCCAAACTTTTTTACACCGGTCAATATGGTCTCGAACCGAAGGAACCAGGATCTCGGTCTCGAAATTTGGAAACACAGGTGGTGTGTATCCAATGAAGGCCTCAAAGAGAGTCAGACCTGTTGCGGAGGAGGTAAGGGTATTATGTGCATATCCAACCCATAACAATTGATTAGACCAGTCAATAGGATTCTTCTCAGCGACAAATCTTAAAATAATTTCTGGCTTTTGATTGCAGCGCTCAGACTGCCCGTTGGATTGGGGTTGATACCTGGATGAGAGACTGCAGGTGGCCCCGATGGATTTGCAAAATTCCTTCCACACTTGGGAGATAAATTGCTGGCCCCTGTCAGAAACAATGTCGGAAGGCAGGCCATGTATTCTGAATACTTCCTGTAGGAGTATCTTAACAGTCTCCAATGCTGAGGGAAGCTTGGTAAGAGGGATGAAGTGTGCTGCCTTGGAGAATCGGTCCAAAACGGTGAGTACAACTGAGTTACCGTTGGATGGAGGTAATCCAGTTACAATTTTGAGAGATGTTGGACCAGGGTCGTCCAGGAGTGGGTAGTGGTTGCAGGAGTCCAGCAGGTTGTTATTTTTATTGCGTGCACAGGTAGGACATGTTTTCACAAAATCTTTAATGTCATTGTTCATGGTGGGCCACCAGAAATGTTTTTTGGAAAAGTCAATCATTCTATTGATACCTAGATGGCAGATGAAATGGTGGGAATGAATCCATTCAAGGACCTTCTTGATGGTAGCCTCAGGAACAAAAGTCTTCCCCAGGGGAGCATCCTGGGGTGGTGATTGGTTCTTCTGGGCTTCAGCAATATTTTTTTCAATGGGCTAGAACAAACTGTTAGGTTTTAGAAACTATTGTGTCAAGGTGAAACGGTAATGAGCCTCAGACAAAGTTATATGCAAATTTACAACAGTATTTATTTTTGCAGGAACGGTGGTGGAAACGGTGGTTTCAGTGAAGTTGTCTTTACAGATTGGAGTTCATCGCAGGACATTCAGTGAGCTGTAGATATATTTACAGGTGAATTTCCCCGGTGTATTTACAGGTAGGATCGTGAATACCAGAATCCACAGGTGAGTAATCCAGGTGAGGGACGAGGAAGGACCACAGAGGACAAGGACTCAGGCAGATGAGTACACAGGTAAGTGTTAATTGAAGTCTTCAGCTTGGATTGTCAGAGGAACTCATGAGAACGGGTCGCAGGAAACACTGGAGACAAAGGAACAATATCTTCAG
>NW_013952700.1:723624-729398 GCF_001266775.1 Austrofundulus limnaeus
AGACATTCTTCTGTAACCGATGCCATCATTATGCTTTGCAACAATAAGGTTGTGAAGGTCTTGAGAGAGCTCTTTAATTTTACCCATCATCAGATCAGCAGGATTTGACATCAATTTTTGCATTTTGCAGTAACTCTACTGTCAGAAGCAACAAGCTGCATGAATTGCAAAAACAACTGGATGAACCTCAACTGAAGTTCACCCAGCCACATACAGTGATGTGGCTGTCTGTGTCATTGGTGTGCAGATCACTGAAATCCCTGAGAGATGTCCTGGAGCACATGGTTTCATCTGATGGTCAAGATGCTGACAGTGCTAGCAGTCTACACGCAGAGGTAGGTCTTTTGTAGAGAGCCAAACTTTCTGTCCTTCTTGATAAAATGGTGCTGGAGTTCTGTGGCGATTGGCAGAGCACATGCAGACTGCAGATGACTTGAGTAGTTGACTTCTGGCTTTTCTCCAGACTCTTTGGCACCTCTGAGCAGCTTGAAAGGCAGAAGGGACCATAGCAGCTCAGTCCTGGGTGGCAAACACAGGTGGCTCGTAACCATACAGAACGTAGAAAGGTGATAGACCAGTGGCACTTGAAGGGACGGAATTCATCATATGTTCGACAATGGGGAGATGTTTAGCCCATTTGGTTGCATCGTTGCCACAGAGAACACGTAACCGGGTCTCCATCTCCTGGTTAGCTTGCTCTGACTGACCATCAGTCTGGGGATGAAAACCTGAAGAGAGACTAAGTTCAATGTCCAGAGAGTTGCAGAATTCAGACCAGAACTTTGAGATTAATTGTGGACCACGATCAGACACAATGTTCTTTGGGATCCCGTGAAGTCTAAAGACTTCTTGAATCATGATGTCACTTAGTTCTCTGGCAGTGGGCAACTTCTCCAGGGTGACAAGATGGACCATCTTACCAAATCTGTCCACAATGGTCAATGTGACAGATTGACCCCCAGACTGTGGCAGGCCCATAACAAAATCCATAGCAATGTGGGACCATGGGCGTGAAGGAATCGGGAGTAGCCTCAGGAGACCCGCTGGAGGATGTTGAGAGGGTTTGGCCTGGGAGCATTGGGTACAGGACCCAACAAATTCTCTAATGTCCTTGATTAAGGAACTCCACCAGAACTGTGACCTAACTATATCAGTTGTTTTACTTATGCCCGGATGGCAAAACAGAGGTTGCATGACCGAAGGTAAGTACCTTATTAACGAGATGATCTGGGACATAGAGTCAACCATTCGGGCATTCTCTTGGCGGTGGATGGTTCTGGTGGGCCTCCCTGACCTCCCTCTCGACCTGTGTGATGGTAATGCAAACCTTCTCTGGGAGAATGTTTTGACCGGAAGGCATATTGAAGGCAGTCTTCCATTCATCACCCTCTCGAATTCTTACCAGGTGATAAACATTGCTGATTGTTCATGTTAGCTTTGTAGAGACCTGAGTGCTGTGTGAATGGGTAAACGAGGACACAGATTGTAGTGCGAAGAGCTTTGAGTGTCCTGGATGGATAAAAAAGCACTATTTAAGTGCAGTCCATTTACCATTTGTAATTGTTTGCAAGCTTTACCCCAGACTTCAATACAGTAAATTAAATGTGGAACAATCATTGCACTATACAACATGATCTTGTTTAAAAGCAAATACTGGTTTTGATATTTTTAATATGCAGGTTTACTGTTTTAATTCAATGTCTGCCTAAATGTACTTGTCTTTGTAATGTTGGATACTTGCCATTGTTTCCTAACCACATCATTTGTTTTTGTAGCAGAGGTATGACAACTCAGTGAGGCTTTCAGTTGCTCCTTTCCTTTAGGTAATAGAATTCACAAAATATTAATGATTAGTCTATTTTTAGAAAATTACAAAGAAACTCCAGGTGTTGTGCTTCAGCTGATTGCAGGAGAAGTGAGTATGAAAAAAGTGACTTTTTTTGGCAAAACTTTACTGAAAATCTCTCACTGTTCACAGATAATACAGAACAAAACAACAACAGCTGAATTTTATGTCTCTTTGACTCTTACGATTCTTTACCTGCTCTTGAGAAACAGTTTCTAGTTTACATCTGGCACCTCGTTTTGTTGAACTGCTCCATTACTGCACTTATCACTCTTAAATTGTAATTGGACCACTTTAACACCAGCCTCAAACCAGGACTCATGATGTTAACAGTCAGTAAATGCATCTATTTCAAACATCAGAAAAAGAAAATGCTGCATACTTTAAATAGTATACAAAAACATTTATCAAAAAAAATCTGGCATTTCTTATTATCATTTCTAATTTTATAAGTTTAAGAAAATAGTTGTATTTCATACCTCCTGAGTGCCAGAAGGCGGTGCTGAAAGCACTGAATGGTCCCATGCACCTTAAAGTTGAGTAAATAATGTTTATTACTGTGCCTTATTCAGCCATGCAGAGACTTGGATTATTTCAACATTGCCAGATTTCCATTTGCCTGCTGGCTGGAGTAATGAGGTATCACCCTTCTTGGCCTGCGATGAATTAGTTTTCGTATGGTATGTTTGCTCTTTTAAGCTGGTGGAAAACATTTTTTCATCTTAGCTACCACAACTTCTCACTATTGTGTTTTTAGTGGGTAATGGTGTTGTTATTTCACAACCTTTTCAGCCCATTTTACAGTTTTGTGGATCAAACTAGTAATGTTAGCATCTTGTCTTGCCATGTTTTGCTGGTGAGATCAGCATCTTGTTGCAGCTCCCATCATGGCTTCTTATTATTGTGTTTTTAGTTGCTGAAGGTGCTATTTCCCACCTTCTTCCAGTTCCAACCAACTTCACAATGAGAGATTTTTGGACCAAGCTCACTGTGATGACAACGTATTGGCCTCTGCTCACAGCTCCCACCTTCTCATTACTGTGCTGCCATTGGTGATGGTTGCATGGTTTGCTCTCCCAGTTTCAGTCAACTTTGTGATCAGGGTTTTGGATCTTGCTAACCATGTTAGCTTCTCTCTGTTTGCCTTTCTGGCTGGGGATGATGACATGTTTGTCTCTGGTTCCAGCTCAAAGCTTCTCACTGCTGTACTTTAGGCAGTATTGTTCAAACCCACTCTTAGTTTCAGCCACTTCTGTCTGTGGTCACAGTTTATATCAAGCTACTGTTGTTGACCTGTCTTTGTTTGCCATTTGGCTCATGATGATCGCATGTTCAATCACCACTCTCAGCTTAAAGCTTTACACTCACCGGCCACTTTATTAGGTACACCACGCTAGTAACGGTTTTGTGGTCATAAAGGGATGGACATGGTCAGCAACAATACTCAGGTAGGCTGTGGCGTTGCAACGATGCTCACTTGGTACCAAGGGGCCCAAAGAGTGCCAAGAAAAGTTTCCCCACACCATGACACCACCACCACCAGCCTGAACCGTTGATACAAGGCAGGATGGATCCATGCTTTCATGTTGTTGACGCCAAATTCTGACCCTACCATTCGAATGTCGCAGCAGAAATCGAGACTCATCAGACCAGGCAACGTTTTTCCAATCTTCTCTTGTCCAATTTCGATGAGCTTGTGCAAATTGTAGCCTCAGTTTCCTGTTCTTAGCTGAAAGGAGTGGCACCCGGTGTGGTCTTCTGCTGCTGAAACCCATCTGCCTCAAAGTTCGACGTACTGTGCGTTCAGAGATGCTCTTCTGCCTACCTTGGTTGTAACTGGTGGTTATTTGAGTCACTGTTGCCTTTCTATCAGCTCGAACCAGTCTGCCCATTCTCCTCTGACCTCTGGCATCAACAAGGCATTTCCGCCCACAGGACTGCCGCTCACTGGATGTTTTTTCTTTTTCGGACCATTCTCTGTAAACCCTAGAGATGGTTGTGCGTGAAAATCCCAGTAGATCAGCAGTTTCTGAAATACTCAGACCAGCCCTTCTGGCACCAACAACCATGCCACGTTCAAAGGCACTCAAATCACCTTTCTTCCCCATACTGATGCTCGGTTTGAACTGCAGGAGATTGTCTTGACCATGTCTACATGCCTAAATGCACTGAGTTGCCGCCATGTGATTGGCTGATTAGAAATTAAGYGTTAACGAGCAGTTGGACAGGTGTACCTAATAAAGTGGCCGGTGAGTGTATATTACTGTGCCTTATCCGATGAAGCCCCCCTCCAATCTTAGCTTGTTTTTACACCTTGATTTTTGCCTTGCAGTCTGGACATAGCCAACTCCCACCCTTCTTTTAAAGTAGTATTTTTTCATCCTGCTAAATACTGTGATTGGTGAAGGCAGCATTTGTGCCCAATTTTTCAGCCATTTTTTTGTCCTGCAGTGGTGGACATAGCTGATTGTGCCAACCTCTTGTTGTTTTGGATAGTTTGCTGTAATTGATAACGTCAGCATTCATGTCCCCTCACCGAATTTTAGCCTGTCTTTTCGTTCTGCAGTCTGGGCGTACCTGACTGTATCAGCCTCTTGTTTTCTGGCTATTTTGTGGTGATCAGTGATGGTAACATTTATGCCCCCTCTCCCAATATTGGCCTGATTTTTGCCTTGCAGTCTGGACATGGCTGACAGGGTTAACCCCTCTGTAATCTTGGAGGTTTTGCTGTGATTTGTGACGACAGTGTACATTTTAGGGGAAGCTGAGCTTCTCTTGCAGTCTTGAAGCAATCGCCTCTGATAATGAAAGAGGTCACATTTTAATAATAATGTGACACACCACACAGAGAAAGGTCAGAGCAAAAGTATGGAACAAGACCTGCAGTGTGAAAGTGAGCCTTATATTAATTTACCTTCCTGATTCATCCCACGCCCGCCTCAATACATCTTGTGCCCCCTAGGAGAGGCACGCTCCACAGTTTGGAAACCCCTGGTCTAAACCATTTAAAATAAGATTACCTATGTGAGGTTCACACATACTGAGGTCAAATTTGGTGTGGTAGTAGCTGGGAGTCATTCTGATAGTCTAAGTACTAACAGATTGTGAGATCACAATCTGCATGAGAAAGCACAAATCCTTTTTATTTAAAGTTGCCGTAAATCCATCATTTTTCATTGTAAGATGAATTTTGTCTAAAACTTTGACATAAATGCGATCAGTAATATTTACTGTATGTCAGGGACAGTTTCTATTTCTTTCTATGCTTCAGTGTGTTTGTGTGAAAACTCAGAGATAAAGTTAAGTCAAGTTTGGCAAACAGTAAGCCATTCTGATCTGTCACTGTATTTGTAGCTAAACCCTGAAAGGTCAGTTAAACAGGAGGCTACACGTTCAGACAAGCTCTTGTCATAGAAGAAAAATGTAGCCCTGAAGGAGCAGGGTGAGTGGCTCTACAGCACCAGAGTCTGCAGGGACAGAAACATTAGGACGAGAGCCTTCCTTTCTTTGGAGGGAAAGTTCCTAACACAGAGGTGTGGTGTGGTGAACAGTCTGTGGAGGTTTCATGTTCTCCATCTTCCTCTGTACTTTCTTCCCTCTGTTTGTCAGTTTTGAGGACTCCTCCTTCCACAATGTGTCTCTTTTGGCCATATGCTGAACTGCTGTCAAATCAAAACATTTTCTAACTTCTCATCTGGATTGACATTAGTAGAACTTGATTGACTGTGGGGTCGTTCACAGCGTACAGAAGGAGCAGCTTGATAACTGAAAGCTCTGCCTCCCATTCTACTTTTTTAGAAACTGGAGGAACCACAAGTAAACCTGCAGTCTGAGAGTGAAGTGCTCTGTTAGGAAATTATGGAACAATAAGATGTTTAATATATGATGGAGCTTGGTTGTTAAGAGCTTTGTATGTTAGAAGTAACAT
>NW_013952700.1:730408-732114 GCF_001266775.1 Austrofundulus limnaeus
GAATAAGTTAGAAAAATAAGTTTTCTCCAGAAGAGACGAAGAAATGGAGAGTATCAACAGAAAAGTGTGAAAATAAACAATGACCCAATGAGCAAATGTAAGATTCAAGAAAAGGGAAAACTAAAAGTAGAAAAAGAGAGTTTAAGACAAAGAAGCACAAAGAGCAAACATGCGAGACAGGGCAAGGAAATGGAAAAGAAAGTATTAGAAAGATGCACAGAAACGTTCATCCATCATCTTTCACTGGTTCCAGAGTCATGTCTTGGGAGCAGCAGCTTGATCAGGGAGATCCAGACCTCTCTTTCCTCATCCAGATCCTCCAGGAGGACTCCAAGGTGTTCCCAGAGGAGGAGAGAGAGAGTCTCTCCAGCGTGTCCTGGGTCTTCACTGAGATATTTTTTCCAGTTGGACGTGCTTTGAAAAACTCCCCATAGAGGCATCAGTCATTCCTACCAGCCTGAACCACCTCAACTGGCTCCTCTCGATGTGGAGGAGCAGCGTCTCTACTCTGAGTCTGTCCTGGAGAACTGAACCTCTCACCCTGTCTCTAAGGGAGAGCCCAGCTGTCCTGCAGAAAAAACTCATTTCAACCGCTTGTATCCATGATCTCGATTTTTCAGTTACTCCCTAAAGTTTGTGACCGCAGATCAGAACAGGTGCACCGGTGGAGAGGGGTGGTGACTGGGAGTGTCGTCCAGTGACATAGCTCCAACCAGGGCCGGATTAACACTTTGCTGTACCCTGGGCAACACTATTCAAGGGCCCCATCATTACGACCCCAGGATTACCATAGTCTGGTAAACACAGAGTAAATTATTGCAATGTATAGTAAATATACTCAATACTTCAAATTCTAAGCGTATTTTGATGTACAAATGCTCATAGAACTACAAATACACTATGTCCTCTTGTCAATGACACTCTTTCACATGATGCTATGAAAACAAAACACATCAGTATAACCTGGTAAACATGACCCACTACATTGAGTTCGAGGGAAGTGTCCTACAATTTCACAAAAGCAAAGCTTGACATTACACAACCCTCTCAGCCACCTGACCCGCCTCAGGCTGACTGACCAATGAGGAGAAGATCTCAACTCGTTCACAGTGACAGGCAGCCTCTCTGTGCAGCACAAGAGCTCCAACAGACAGTTTAACAAAAGCAGGAGAAAACCAGACATTTTGCTGGTGCCTTCACTCAAAGGTGTGACCATCATCTCAGAAGAGAGGGGACACATTTTTTAGAGGTCTATTGAGTGATTTATCATCCTCTCTTATTAAATCACACACCTCTCCTTAGTGGCTAAAACACATATAAATTCTAACAGCCACAGTACAGTTCCACTGACTGACTTTAGTTCTTTAAACTATTTACTAACAAAATCTGAAGTTTTAGCAGCCAAAAGGTTGCCAGATGGAAAACACCATTACTGTAAGCAAACATAGACTTGAATAAGAACACTACCCATACCGTCCACTGGTGTCTGTGACAGCATGGAGGAGCAGAAACAGACCAAACAGGACAACAGCTCACAGCCTCCATAGAAACTAATAGATAAACAGTTGAACTGGATCTGTTTCACAGATTATCTGTCATGTTTTTACAATAAATTAATAATTATGTTAATTTCATTCAACAATCATGTAAAACAGCAGATTTATACCAGAAAAATATATAATTTATAAGTAACAATGATCTAAACC
>NW_013952700.1:739324-755643 GCF_001266775.1 Austrofundulus limnaeus
CCTCTAAGGATCGGGGCCTCACCGGCTTCCGTAGCTGAAGAAAAAGTAAGCTATCGGGAGCTGAACTCAGGTCCTCCCCTTTTATACGGACCGAGGTGAGGCCCACGTCACGTGGGCGTGGACTATCGGCTCTTCAGAATGCGCGTACGCGCACGGGGGTACCCATCTGCGATAGCCTTAGAGGGCGGAGCTTACACGAAATAGAACGTCTCCTCTCTGTCATCTGCAGCAGTAGCTTGCGGACGCTTATGGTGCGTTCAAAGACGGCTCAGGAAAATGCATTACCATATGTTAATAATGGATAAAACAGCTGTAATGGCTGAGAAAAGTGCGGGGGACATAGAGCACAGATGCAGGAAGTGCGGGAACTCAGGGAGACATGTCTCACGCATATCCCGCATCCGTTGTGTCCGTGCCTTCACTGCCCAGGGCCCTTTAGAGACCGTGGGCCCCTGGGCAGTTGCCCAATTGCCCATATGGTTAATCCGGCCATGGCTCCAACTGCTTCCTGCCATGCAAAGAATTATGGGATTTTTCTCTTAAATGGAAACCATGACCCTGAAGGTCATGTCAGGCAGAGTATATACTGTAGCTCTGTGAACAAACTGACATATGAGGGGTGTTGTTTGGATACAGTGGTTCTTCATTGCACTGACTTGAGACAGCTCTGTTGTTGAAGATAAAAATCAAGTCATGATGTAACAAGTTCAAGTTCAAGTTCAGTTTATTTATATAGCGTCAAGTCACAACATACGTTGTCTCAGGGCACTGTACATAAAAGTAATAATCTAAAGAAACCAGCAGATTGTGTTGAATCACTTCATCACAGTCTCCCATCCTGAGCAAACAGTGGAGAGGAAAAACTCCCTGCTAATCAGGAAGAAACCTCCAGCAGAACCAGGCTCAGGACAGGAGACCATCTGCCTCGACCGGCTGGGTTGGGGGACAAGAATAAGTGGTTTTACACTGTATTAACCTGAGACGGCTTACCCCCTCTGCTGTAAAAGATAATGACAATCAAAACTCTAGCACTATAAGGGTTTCTAGTGCTCATCACTGCAGGTGAGTATATTGAAAGAATGATGTCATAGGTTCTTACAGGCTTTCCTGGAGGCAACTGGCATGGAGGAGAAGGTAAGGACTGACCAGATGAGTATTTACATGGTGGTGATTGGTGTTGGTCCAGAGAGGAGCAGCAGGTGAGTATGCCATCAGGTTGTTCACAGGAGCTGGTGAGGGCTGAGCAGCAGGTGGGTATTCAGACAGATGAGTCAGCAAGCAGCGAGTTCCTTCAGGTGAAGCTCGGGGACAACAGGCACGAGGAGAGTTCATTCTGGGATCTCGAGGAACACACAAACAACACAGGTTAGAATAACTCAGGTAAGGAGACAGACTGAGCCGTTGTTACATAACATCAAAGTGTGATGCTCCAGCAAAAACCAGAACCAGATCAGGGAACCTTATAAAGCCAGGGAGACAATCAGGAGAACAGGCTGCAACTGCACATAGTCAGCACCAGGAACCAGCTGGAATCACAGACCATCACACAAGATACTAGAACTTATCCACTTGAGGCAAAACCTCACCCCAACCTGGAGGGAGTAACCCACCCAAGCTCACCCAAGACAGCTAACTGTGAGTATCAAGCTAGCTTCTCTCAGTAGCACTCAACAGCCCAACCAGGTAAAGCCAGAATGGAAAAACTATTGTGGCCTTCCTAAAATAATCACCCCAGTCCTTTGTTGGCAAAATAGAGTCACGTGATTATTTTTAAAAAAGTGTTGCTATAATGGACGGGTGAAAGACTGAAACAGCAGCAGCAGGACTTCTTTGTTGTTTTTTCAGAGAAACACAGGTGAATAACACAAGAGCAACACCTGATCATAGTTTCTGCATGGCATTATATTAAATATTATGTGCAATAATGTCTTATCAGGAGAATCATGGTAGTATATAGAGTAGTGAGACATTTGAAGCAATAAAAGGTGGAGAGATGGAGGAAGTTCAGGTGAGGTCTGAAATTATTTTAGTGAAATATGTATTAGCTGGTTGACGCTTTTTAAAAATATTTTTTACCATAAGAAGAACTGGTTCATTGACGAGAGGAGAACAGGTGGAGCATCAGGGTGTGAGGTCCTGTTTAAAAACCATATTAATTATAAAAGATGCAGAAAAAACAGGTGAGGACTGATGTAAGGTTGATCTTTTTCATTATTTCCACAGTTATAAGGGTTTGGGTTAGGTTGTGATCAGGTTGTCAGCTGCAGAACAACACCCCACTAGAGTTCTGTACATTTATCTGGTGAAATTCTCCATAGTGATCATTATGTGATTTTTTTCTTGTTTAGTTTAAAATGAGCCACCTTTTGGTTCAGGAGTGTACCACAATCCCATTAGACTCGAGATATTTTGTTGGGTGGTTTACCCACATCACCATTTTTCCAAGAAAATATCCAGTAGCATTTTATGAATGCTTTGCAGTGTACAATTTATTTATGACATATTTCTGCTCAGACACTGTACAAGTCTGTCAGGTTTACAGTATTATGTGTCTCCCCTCAATAGTAAACTCATTCCTACACCCTTGGCTGCTGGTTAGTTAACTCAGAAACACCACAAGCAGGAGGATGCATTGGCAAATATGTTTTTTAAACTATAAAAAAACTAATGCTAGAACTAAAACTAAAACTAAGCATTAAACAAATAATAAAAACTAATAAAAATAGCAAATCCACTATAAAAACTAACTGAAAAGACAAAAAAGACAAACTGAAATAAAACTAAACTATAAAGAAAAATCCAAAACTATATAACCTTGCTGTGAACCTGATGGAGATCACAACACGATGACGCCAACAGGACCACATCATCTGCAAACAGCAGAAATGGAATCCTGAGGCCACTGAAGCGGCTTCACTGAGACATTCTGTCCATTAAAGTTATGGATTGGTGAGAATGTGCAAATCTGGCAGAGTCCAACCCCCCCTGAAGGGGTTTCTGTTTTATGCCACATAGCATGACTAAGACCAAGCAAATGAATAACTGACACAGAATTGAATTATATGTGTGACTCATCAATATTTCAAGTGACCTGCTGTACCAGAGAACCCACATTCAAAATGAGGTGGAAAAGGCCTGAAAGAGATGGATATGAAGGATGTGGAGTGGAACAGACAGGAGAAGGTAGGGATAAGAGAGAGGGCAATAACATTGTTTTCAGATAGTTTAAGGTCATATTCACACCTTACACATTTGCTCCGCTTTAAACGAACCAGAGTTCCATATCTCTAAGGGAGAGCCCAGACACCCTGCAGAGGAAACTCATTTCAGCTGCTTGTATCTGCGATCTCGTTCTTTCGGTCACTACCCAAAGCTTGTGACCATAGATGAGGGGAGGAAAGTAGACCGACCGGTAAATCGAGAGCTTCACCTTCTGGCTCAGCTCTCTCTTCACCACAACAGACCGGTACAGCGTCCACATCACTGCAGACGCAGCACCAATCCAGCTGTTGATCTCCCGCTCCATTCTTCCCTCATTTGTGAACAAGACCCCGAGATACCTAAACTCCTCCACTTGGGGCAGGACCTCCTCCCCGACCTGGAGGAGGCACACTATCCTTTTCTGGCTCAAGACCATGGTCTCGGATTTGGAAGCACTGATCCTCATCCCGGCCGCTTCACACTCAGCTGCGAACTGCTCCAGTGAGAACTGGAGATCAGGATCTGATGAAGCCAATAGGACCACATCATCCACAAAAAGCAGAGCTGTGATCCTAAGGTCACCAAAACAGATCCTCTCAACACCTCGGCTGCACCTAGAAATTCTGTCCATAAAAGTTATGAACAGAATCAGTGACAAGGGCAACTCTCACTGGAAACGAGTCCGACTTACTACCAGCAATGTGGACCAAGCTCTGACACTGGTCGTACAGGGACCTAACAGCCCGTATCAATGGGCTTGGTACCCCATACTCCCAGAGTACCCCCCACAGGAGTTCCCAAGGGACACGATCGAACGCCTTCTCCAAGTCCACAAAACACTTGTAGACTGGTTGAGTGAACTCCCATGCACCCTCCAGGACCCTGCTGAGGGTGTAGAGCTGGTCCAGTGTTCCACGACCAGGAAACCTTTATTTAATCTTTAAATATGTTTAACATAATTATATTTACTGTTTTGTTCATTGTTCAATGAAGTTTGATATTTGTATTTTTGTAATAAATTACCAAAAAGACAAAGCAGTATTTTTTTCATCATTGAAAAATAACATAAAATAAACTTCATTGATTTATGGTCTATAACACTTGAGAAAATAGTTGAAAGTTAACAAAGCTGACACTTTTCATTTCTCCCTGTATAATTATGTTTTGTCAGATTGATTGAAGAGCAGGCTCAGTAGTGCTGCTGGCTGAATTTCTCAGTTTTCTGCAGTAGCCCTGCAGTCAGCACCTGGTCACAGTGAGGGGTTTACGCTCTGTTCAGCAGGAAAAAAATACAAAATCTCTCAGGAAAAGGTTCATGTATAAAGTAACTAAGTTCATGAACACCTTTGTTTGAACATATTCAACACTGACTTGGTGATATCTTTAGTTTATGCAATAAACAGAAACTCTTTTATCCTTACCTAAATATTATTTTCAATCTTTTTATTCTTTACCAGCTCAGTCATGTGATCAGGAAATAGATGCAAACACTTTTTCTATTAGTTTATTATTTTGATGGGTTGAGAAAACAGCAGGATGCAGACAGTTCTTCATAGCTTGGTGCACTTTAACCTGAACTTTCATCACCTGATGTTGGTGTGTCTGACTGCAACAAAGGATAATGGTTCTGATGATGGACACCAGCACTGGCTCACTGTGTGGCATTCAGCTCTTCTCTGTGCTGCTGCTGCTCTGAAACACACACACACATGATGCTACATTACCTTTGGCCTCAATCAAAGCTACTTGGGAAGTGAAAGGCTGGCCAAGTTTCAAGGTGATTTATTATTGTCTGCTACTAAAGACTACAGCAAGCCATGGTGTGCTTTCACCACCAGCCACAGCAAGACCAAGGTACATGGACAATTACGGGTTTTGCCAGTGTCAGTGTGTGTGTGTGTGTGTGTGTGTGTGTGTGTGTGTGTGTGTGTGTGACACCAAAGTCATGAGCCACAGGATGACTTTTACTGTCATCTACAAGTAAATATACAGTGTTTTGGACTCAACCCACTTTAACATGGCTGCTGTGGTCAGATAGCTCTGTGAAGCACATGAAATAATTTACTACAGCCAAACTTTCTGATACTGAGCAGAAATTATGTGACAGTAGCTGAAGAAAGTCTTCATCACATAATGCTCACCATCACTCAGTCTGCTCTCACCATCACAGTCTGTGGTCTGCAAAGACAAGCACAGAGGGCATACTGTTGTGTACATTCTCATTGGTTAGATAGGCTTTGGCCTTTAGGCTGAACAGCATTTGCTCAAATAAGCATCAAACCAAACATAAAGATGCATGAAATCTTATGATGATGTATATTTGAGCTGTGAAAGACATGAGGCCATTTTTATCCAGTTACACATAAAGAACCAGAACCATTCTCATTCTCATCACGTGAACATCTGCAACTGATTCCCTCTTAGAGACATCTCAATTCAAGATGGCCATGACAGTTAAGAACTTTTATCAAACACAAAAATTCAAATGTACAGATGTTAAGCCAAATCTGGTGGTGGTGGTGTGGGCCAG
Organism: Austrofundulus limnaeus; assembly: GCF_001266775.1. Lineage (NCBI taxonomy): Eukaryota > Metazoa > Chordata > Actinopteri > Cyprinodontiformes > Rivulidae > Austrofundulus > Austrofundulus limnaeus. The sequence goes on from NW_013952700.1 coordinate 745,056, forward strand.
AGGTGTCCAATCATGGTCCCAGAGGATCATCATCCTGCATCTTTACTTGTTTCTTTGCTCCAACACACCTGACTCAGTGACTGAAACCTTTTCAATAAGCCTGATAATCATCCATTCATTCAAACCAGGTGGGTTTGAGCAGAGGAAGCTCAAAACATAGAGGATGGTGGCCCTCAAGGACCAGAAATGGATAACTCTGACCCAGACTATGAGGTGGATCTTAACTAGACCCCTTGGCTTTGGTCACTAACATGGCTTGGAGATCTAACAATATTTCATGAAAACATGTATTGTGTCATTTACAAAGTTTGATTAAAACAGCTGCAACACCCTCTCATCATTAGATGGTAATTTAACACTATGACATGAAAGGCAGCCGGGAATATCCTTTTTAAAGGGGATATATCATGTAAAATCAACATTTTGAGTTTAAATCATGTTATAATGTTATCCTCTCATCAATAACATGCCCAGAGTCTTGCTTTAACTCATTCATGCATGTTTGATAAATCCTGTAGTGTCCTGAGGCAGCAGGCAGGGGAGCAAAAAACCACCGGTTGGGACCAGAACCACCTTTTGGGACCAGCTCCTCCTCTGGGCTGTGTCTCCAAGATGAGCTTCCTCATCACAGAGCACACACACCCATCAGGCACACCCCACGACTCCTGCAGGCTATCAGCAGCAACAACTAGCTAACACCTGGTGAAAACCATGTCTGCTGAACTCCTAATACTTCTCCGTCCTTTTTGGATTAAAAAATGCCTTTGAAGAAATGGATTTTCAGATGCCAAGGAGACTACCCTCTTTTTAAGCTTCACAAAGATGACATGGTTCTTAAAAAATGGTTGGACTTCAATTTTAGAAGTAACCCTCAGATTAAGTTATATTTGTGCAAGCCACTTTACAATGATAGCTTTCTGAACAAAATGGAATCTAACTGGACTAATAACAGGATTATCACTGAAAGACGATGCAATTCCAACACTCAGGACACAAACCCTGCTGTCACCTGCCCAGGTAAGCTGATAAACAATTCATGTTTTGTTCGGTTGTTTGGTCTAAGTGTGATCTACAGTTATCATTTATAACTTACAGTATATTATGATCTGTGTTCTTTAGTTGGCTTACATCACATTTTAGTAATAAATAAATTAGCTTAACATTGACCTGTGTGTCTTTGAGGATGACTGGGAGATATCTTACCAGCTGAAAACATCATCTCTACTCGCTCTAGTTCTTTAGAAAATGTACTTTCCTGGTCCAGCATGGGATCATTCAAGTAGGGCTTAATTGTGTCCTGAGTTGTTATTTTCCTAAACACATATTGTATATCCAGGATGGGGATCAGTGCCTCCAAATCTGAGACCATGGTCTTGAGCCAGAAAAGGGTAGGGTGCCTTCTCCGGGTCGAGGAGGAGGTCCTGCTCCAAGTGGAGGAGTCTAAGTATCTCGGGGTCTTGTTCATGAATGAGGGAAGAATGGAGCGGGAGATAGACAGGTGGATTGGTGCTGCATCTGCAGTGATGTGGTCTGTTGTGGTGAAGAGAGAGCTGAGCCAGAAGGTGAAGCTCATGGTTTACCAGTCGGTCTATGTTCATACCCTCATCACTTTGGATAGTGACCGAAAGAACGAGATCTCAGATACAAGTGGCCGAAATGAGTTTCCTCTTCAGGGTGGCTGGGCTCTCCCTTAGAGATAGGGTGAGAAGCTCAGTCATCCTGGAGGGACTCAGAGTAGAGCTGCTGCTCCTCCACGTCGAGAGGAGCCAATTGAGGTGGTTCATCTGGTTAGGATGCCTCCTGGACTCCTCCCTGGTCCCTTTCAGAATTCTCAGATTTTCTGACTGACTTATTATTAAACACTGATAAAATTATAATAATGGGAGTATCATGATTCATGACAGATAATATCAGAGGCAGGCAATGAGAGTGAACAGAGACTCAGGAAACGGAACAAAAACAGTTAAGTGAGTTTATTGCATTGGAGCAGTTCACAGCAGCTGGACCTGGGAGGAGAGGGAAACTAGATACAGTAAGTAGACAAATCTGAGGTGGAGGCTGGCTGAGGCAGTCTTTGCAGGAGGAGGCAGACTTACAAGTTTGGTGAGCTGGTCCAGGCCTAGGTCCAGCAGGGAAGGCTGGAGACCTGATCTGTGGTGGTAGCAGGTGTGCTCAGGTGGTGCTCGTGTTCTGACCAATATTTACAGGTGGGAGGTGATATTTACAGCCACAGGTGCAGGAGGTACTTCAGGGTTTCACCAGGTTTAGTGCAGGGCAGGTCCTCAGGAGTTTCCAGGCAGGGAGAGATACAGGAGGGGATCCAGGTGAATATCACTACACACAAGATACACAGAACACTAATTACTTCAAGAGATCCAAACTTATGGGAGAGGCTGAGAATACCAGTACATAAAAAGACTGATGAACCAGCACTGGATGGAGACAGGTGAGGTCCTTAAATGCAGCCAGGGGTAATCAGCCGCAGCAGGCTCAATCAGCTGCTAGGCAACGGTGATTGAGAAGCTGCAGACAGACTCCAACAGAACCCCCCCACTTAATGACGTGCTGAAATTGGCATGAAGGAAGCGGTAGGAGGTTCTTAAAGAGACAGAGACCAATTTCAAGGTATTTAGAAACAGCTGTGATGCGAAGTCAAGTTAATTTTTCATTTATACATACAACAGCAATCTCATAACTGAAGGTGACATAGTTTTTTTAGTAGAGAATTGAACTATATGCCTGAAAAACACATAATACTGGCCTTTTAATAGATTTATTTTTGTTGATGATAAAAATCTGGTCAGTGCCCTGACAGAGCCTGGGTTTCAGGAGTAATGCGTCTTCTTGGAGTATTTGTTTGTTTGTATTTGTTATATTTGTTCATAAAAAAAGACATTCACTCTTTAGAATGAAATCTTCTCCAGGTTTCAGTCTGTGATGTTAGCTCCTACATTTGTTGTAAATTCAGGAAGAAAGTGCATCTGTGAATCACACCTCACTTGCTTCCAGTGACAGATACTGTAGGCTAAATGTAGCCTGACCTGCCTCTGTGCACGAGGATCTCCCTGGTTTCTCCCATGGAAAATACCTCCATCCACAGCTAATGAACATTCTTTCACTGGCTGGCAAATTGAGGAGACAAAATAAGTTATAAAGCGTTCTGCATGGTGGTGCAGAATGCTGCTTTTGGATGTGGGGAATGTGAATTCTTCTCTGTTGTGTAGCAGTCAGGCAGACAAAGAGCATGGACTCTGGCTGTCAGCGACGGTGAGACACACTAAGCATCTGGTGACAGATCTGTTGGGATGCAGAACCATTTTTACACTGGCTTGTCTGTGTGTGGGAGTCCTGCTGAGGTGTTTTTACTGCCATCTGAGAACTCATCTGAGGAATTCCTGCAGAGTCCTGTTTTCACGAGTAAAACCTGACTGTGTGCTCAACTCCAGACTATGTCTGAAATCCACTGTAAGAGTCTGCAGATCTACAGTATTTGTCCTGTTACACCTGTCTCATCAAGATATCGCTATAGGCTTTATGTTTAGGTATCATGTTTAAATCACATGTTAAAACCTAGTTATGTATTAACACTGTGATGATAAAGTAAAGCTGTTCTTTAAACTCGTGGCTTTTTAGCTGTAATTAAAAGAGTGAAAGAAAACAGGTTTTACGAGCTCTTGTACCATTTCCTTCCATGCCACAATGTCTGAGTGAATGTAATGAACACAACTGTTGTGTGGCAAACCTGTTGTAAGCCTGATCTCAGCCAGTTGTAGACAAGTGAAAACAACACACCATGCAGTTACACAAAATATTAGATCCATGTAAAATACCAAGAATGTAGCAACAATTAGATAGTGATGAAAAACTTGCAAAAAAATGGTCGAGAGTGGCACTGTTGACCTGTGCATCATTTCATTTGACTTTTTGTTTCTATGTTTCAACCACATTATGTCGCAATACTTTGAGACTGTTAGAACCATTGGTGGATGAATGGTGAGGAAAAAAATTGCAAAGAAAACATGTATTCACTGATTTAGTAGATTTTTCTGAACAGTCAAATCTGACTGACCAAAACAAACAAAACTTTTACCCACTCTTCCATTCCGGTTTGTGGGGAGCTGCAGGCCATCTCTTGCAGTGATAAAAAGTTTGTCTAATCTGACCACCAATAGCAGAATGGCGTTTATTTTATGGACTCATCTCCTCCTCCACTTGAGTTAAAATTGTTTAACTAGAATCTATTTTCTACAGTTTCCCTGATCCAAAGGAGAGTTTCTGCTTAATTTACCCTAAACCCAGATCAACCAGGAGCTCAGTGTTCAGTCACTGACAGCAGAGTGCCAGGGGTGCACATGTGAATGACATGTCAGCATACTGCAAGTGACATTTACTGAATCTCCAGGGAAATACCCCAGTTTTAAGTTGGGCATTGTTTTTTGTAAGTTTTTTTGTGCTCAGATACAATCGTGTTTTTGTTTGGAAGCATGGCTGTGTTTTGGTAAATATTTTCTGCACTGGCCAGGCTGGCCCGTGGCATGAGCAACAGGCAAAGGCTAAGGGTGCAGCCACCCCGGGGGCATTACAAAAAGGGGAAGAAAGTAAAGTAACTTTCACTTTTCTTGTTGAAACTGATAGATCGTATTATTACCTAATCTGAAACATTATTTCACAAAAACAGCTAGAGACCCCACCCCCTTCACCCTCAGTGAGCTATATGAAAGGGTGAATAAAAATGATTGGTTGATCTTTTATTGTAATCTCTACAATGACTCTAAGAAACAGTGACCTTCAGCAGTATTAAAACCATCTGACTGATTGGACTTGAATGAACGAACGAACGAATGAATGAACCAGCCAACAAATAAATGAACCAACTAACCAAACAATCAACTAACAAACCAATGAATGAACCAACAAACCAACCAACCAACCAATCCACCAACCAACAAACCAACTAACAAATGAACGAACCAACCAACAAATCAATGAACCAACCAACCAACACACCAGCCAACACACCAGCCAACCAACCAACCAACCAACCAACCAACCAACCAACCAACCAACCAACCAACCAACCAAGCAATGAACCAACGAACGAACCAATGAACAAACCAACAAACCAAATAACAAACAAGCTGAACCAATGAACCAACCAACCAATGTACGAACCAACCAACTGACCGAACGACCGACCGACCGACCGACCAAGGAACCAACAAACCAAGGAACCAACCAACAAACCAACCAATGAACCAACCAACCAAACAAACAATGAACCAACAAATGAACCAACCAATGAACTAACGAATGAACCAATCAATGAATCAACGAACCAATGAACCAATGATACATTATTGATCCCATGAAGGGAAATTACAGGACTTCCATAGACTTGTCTGAGTGATGAAGAGGTCTATGATGGATTTGATGACAATAAAACGTAGAAGCAAAACAGAATTACCAAAGGAGGAAGGGTTTGTTGGGTCTGGTATTCAGATTTCTTGTTAGTTGCCCAGAAACAATACAAGAGGTCAGATAAAGCCATTACACCAAGAGCTTTTGACCTCTGTAGGACTTGATTATGCATCCTCAGTGGTTCCTTGTTCCAAATAAAAAAAACAGAATAAAGGAGAGTAAAATACTTTGAAATTGATGTAAGAAGCTTGACAAGATATTAATTTTAACTACACTAGTTCTTATGGCCACAGAAACGGTAATCTACATCGTAATAAAGACAGAAAACGTGGAGGCATTGTGATCCAGATCAAATGTGAAATCTGCAGACTGAAGAGAAATATTAAAAAGTGGTTCTCAGAAGACAGACTGTCATCTGAAGGAAGTTAACAAGCTTGAACCATCCTGAGCATAATCACCATCTGTCAAGCTGGTTCCAGAAACATGACACTAAACCTGCAAGGCCTCCAGCAGTTTAAACTGCTCCAACAGTTTCCCTGTGTTCATGTAAAGAGAGAAATGTGAGCCGGATGAATGTTAAATGTATGAAGTCACCATAAGTGAAGACTTTTTAACACAAGAAACACATTTTACAACCAGATGGGAAGGTTTGCTCAGGGCAATAGATTTATCATTGTTGGGTCTATTGCAACACTCAGCCCATTTCAACCAACCAAAACACACCTATCATTTTCCAATAATCATTCAATCACTTTGGAGCCAACTTCTGATTTATTTTATTGTAGATAGCTCTTTAAGTGCATGGTGTTTGATTTATGCATTGTTCAATTAAAATGTTCATAACACCCTTGTTTTTTCATTCCTTGACTACAAAGTCATTCCTGGCAGAAGACTTTGTAGTCATTGTTCTTTAAGCGCTGCTATAATGATGGATATCAAACAGCTCCCGTCTTAAATAACCTTCTTCATGACAAGACTTCTTTTTCCACAAGCTAGGTGTCACAATTTCCTCTTGTGTTCTCCTTGAAACACCAGCTCAGGGTGCTGGAAGCCTCTTATCTAAAATATCAAATATTTAACTTCAAACACAAATATTTCTCAACTTATTTTAACTCTGCAGAAATTCTGAATTACAGCTCTGAGTGTTTGTGTGTGAGTCATGTACACAGCACACAGTCCTTCAGCCTGAACTCCCACCTGAGTGCAAGTGTTCACAGGAGTCCTGCAGGATCCCCGGCACCAGCAGAGCCAACCCTGAACCCTGAATCTGAACCCTGAACCCCAGACCTGAACCTAAACTTTGAACCCTGAACATTGAACCCTGAAACTGAACCCTGAACCTTAAACCTGAACCCTGAACCTTGAACCTGAACCCTGAAACTGAACCCTGAACCTTGAACCTGTACCCTGAACCTAAGCCCTGTTTGTGCGTGAGTCATACGTATACACAGTCATTAAGTCTGAACTCCTACCTGAGTGCAGGTGTTCACAGGAGCCCTGCAGAATCCCTGGCACCAGCAGAGCCAACCATGAACCCTGAACCTGAACCCTGAACCCTGAACCCTGGACCCTGAACCCTAAACCATGAACCTGAACCCTGAATGCTAAACCCTGAACTTTGGACCCTGAACCCTGAACCCTTAACCTGGACCCTGAACCCTGAACCCTTAACCTGGAACCTGAACTTTGAACCCCTGAACCCTGAACTTTGAACCCTGAACCTGAACCTAAACCCTGTTTGTGCGTGAGTCGTATACACAGTCATTTGGCCTGAACTCCCACCTGAGTGCAGGTGCTCACAGGAGCCCGGCAGGATCCCCGGCACCAGCAGAGCCAACCCTGAACCCTGAACCCCGGACCTGAACCTAAACTTTGTATCCTGAACCCTGAACCCCGAACCCGAACCTAAACTTTGAACCCTGAACCCTTAACCTGAACCCTGAACCTAAACCCTGAAACCTGAACCCTGGACCTGAACCCTTAATCCTGAACCCTGGACCTGAACCCTGAACACTGAACCTGTTTGTGTGTGAGTCGTGTACACCATCCTTTAGTCTGAACTCCTACCTGAGTGCAGGTGTTCACAGGAGCCCTGCAGAATCCCTGGCACCAGCAGAGCCAACCCTGAACCCTGAACCCTAAACTCTGAACCCCGGACCCTGAACCCTAAACCCTGAACTTTGAACCCCTGAACCCTGAACTTTGAACCCTGAACCTGAACACTGAACCTGAACCCTGAACCTGAACCCTGAAACTGAACCCTGGGCTGTCACTGCTTCAAAACATGAGGAAATGATCATGTGCTTGTGTTTGAGTTTTGATTAAATGTACTGTTTTTTAAAACAGTACATTTAACTGTTAGTTACATTTAAAACTAACACAGTTATTAAGCTCTTAGATTTGCTGCATTTATTTTGCAGAAGCAGTTAAATTAATATCATGTTCTGATTGTCACATATTTCATCAGTCAGCAGTCGAACGCCTACATTAAACAGAACAATTATGCTAAATATCTTTAATTTTAATATTGCAATAATGTGTAATTCCAGAGGTCTCTGACATTAAACAAAGCTAAAACAGGAAATCTGGATTTGATCCAACATTCAAAACCTTCAATGAGCCATGAAAAGTTAGAGAGCTTGTTAAAGTTTCAGTATTAAAGCAATTAAAGCTGTTTTAATCTTAAATCATGGATCACTTTGCTTAATTATGAAATAAAATCTTACAAAGTGTGCAGCTGATTCAGGAACATGATATGACTTTTAGGAAGCACACATTTAAAATAAAATAAAAAAATCTAAAATAATGCAGATCATGGGGTTCTGGTGAAACATGGCTCAGAGAAAGTACTTGTCAGGATCTGTATTTTGTGGTACTTTTACTTTGTTAAGTTGTGCTTCTCTGTTCTGCCACGCCCACCTCCATCTGCTCCTCAGACCACCTGACTCCAAACCTCTCAGTCTCCCAGTCTTCACCTTTTCCTCCAGTCTGGTATCAGAAGGTTTGTTAGTTTTTCTTTGTCTTGTTTCTGAACTGATTCAGTTTTGGAGTCAAGCCAATTTATAAAATGGACGTGATGACAGAAATGACTGTGACTCAATCAGTTTGACAGTTACTGAACGCAATAAAAGGAATTGAACAATCAGTGCTTTTAATCTCTCATTAAACACTAGATCAACTAAATTATTCATCAGATCTCACCAGCTGATGGTTGTATACAAGAATTACAGAGATTTTATTAAAAACTACAAATAAAATCAGACCATCAGATTGGATAGAGGACCCAAAAGATGTACTCAAGTAAAAGTAAAAATAATGTACAAAAAATGACTCAAGTAAGAATAAAAAGGTATTTTGGAAAGAGGCTACTTGAGTACTGAGCACTAACATCAGATTTAATACTTTAAAATGATGTCATCAGACTGTCCATAATAGAAACTTGTGGTATTTTTAAAGACCCCATAGCAGTTGCCCCTGAAATTCCTTAAAAGCCTTTTCACATTTTTTATATAATTTATAAGGGTATAAAGTGCCAGTAAAAACCAGAGGAAATCATCTGACAACTTGGTTTTCTAAAAAAAAAGCCCCAGGTAATCCGGAAATATCAGGAAATGTTTAAAGCAGAAACCAAACTGTTTTTGCCAACCGGTGAAACAAAGACTGTTAAGGGGTTAAAATGAAGAAAAACACAAATAAATAACATAATTACAAAATAATAAATTCCAGCAGAAGAAAAACTTTTTCAAGTTAGAACTGTTTCATATTACAAAACATATGAAACTTAAACAGTGGGTAATTTAGTTAAAAAAAAAAACAATAAGTCCACCAGACTGTCAGAATCATTCTGAATTATCAGAATGAAAAATTATTATTTTCCTTCTCATCTTGCATCAGGTGAAAGTCTAAGCAGACTTCATGTTGTTTTCTCATCATTCAGATCACAGAAAACAGAGCTGCTGCGTCGTTTATTGCTGATTTAACAGAAGTTTAAAGCCTTTTGTATCCATCCTGACTTCTCAATCCTCTTTAATCTGAGTTCAGTTAGGGCCGTCACTTATTTTACAACAATCTGTAGAAATAAACTTTTACTGTGACATGAAGGGAAGTTTATTTATGTAGAAGATCGTTTTATGGACTGCGACTGATTTACGACAGCAATAAAACAGAAATCATTCAAAAGGGAAAGTTTTTATTTCCATCCTGTCTTCCTGTGGTGGGCTGATGTAATCACACAGAGTGAACGGTCAGGAGAAATGAGCCAGATCACATCCAGAGGGGATAAACCTTTCAGGACTGAAATGATACGTTGTGAGAAACACAACCTGGTTTCAGCTTTGAACCTCAGCCTGGGATCTTTTCTGGATGGAGATTCTTTCTGTGCACATGTGGGTTTTCTCTCTCAAATCAAAAACATGCAACATTCAAATGAATATATCTTGTTTTATTTAAAGGCGAGAAAATCTGTTTCACAAAGGCAGGGCTGACTGACAGTCTACTATTTGTGCAACAATAACCACATGTTTGTTTTAACATTAGTTCTTCAGCGTTGATCAGAAAGATACATTTGAAATTCTTTACTTTCATCACTGCTCAGCTGGAAATGCTTTGGCCAAAACATTACACAGAAATAGAAAACAATAAATAAACATTTATATAAAAATAATTGCTTCTGTCAGTCAACAGTAAGGGATCGTTCCTGTTTGAAGGAGGCTGCTCTGTCAATGCCGCCAACATTTTTCCACACATTCATCTGAAGACAGAAAGTGTGGTGAGCTGTGACACCCTGCAGCTTCACTTCTGACGCTTTGTGTACTTCATACTGATGTTAGCATGGATGCTACACATTAGCATGTGATCTAGTAGAGGTTGTGTGAAAATATAAACTAGATAAAGTGTTTCATCTTGATCTTGCTGCTTCTTGTTTACTTTATCACAGACTTTGATTTGTAGAACAGGAGCAACAAGCTAAAAGAAGAGGAACCAACTCAAGCATGTACCAAGGGGCACAAAGAGTGCCAAGAAAAGATTCCCCACACCATGACACCACCACCACCAGCCTGAACCGTTGATTCAAGGCAGGATGGATCCATGCTTTCATGTTGTTGACGCCAAATTCTGACCCTACCATCCGAATGTCGCAGCAGAAATCGAGACTCATCAGTCCAGGCAA
>NW_013952700.1:756070-765791 GCF_001266775.1 Austrofundulus limnaeus
TCCCCATACTGATGCTCGGTTTGAACTGCAGGAGATTGTCTTGACCATGTCTACATGCCTAAATGCACTGAGTTGCCGCCATGTGATTGGCTGATTAAAAATTAAGTGTTAACGAGCAGTTGGACAGGTGTACCTAATAAAGTGGCCAATGAGTGTAAATGCAGCTTTACTTTTATTGTGCTACAACCCAAAACCTCTCAATAAGAGACAAAACATAATTAAATCAATTTGTTTTCTTTAAACAGCTTTTAACAGACACTGCACAGCCTGATGGTAAAAGAACAACTGTTTGGATACTTTCTGCATGTTCAGATGTGTTAAAAGTCAACATGGTGCCAAAAACCACTCAGCAGGAGGATGGGATGATAGAAAGTATCAGTAGTGTTTTTAAACATGCTATAAATACATTTGACATCAACAGTGTTTGTCTTTCATCCTGCACCATGTTTTTCACCAACATTTCACTTTTCACTCTCAACACTGCAGTCATAGCTTCTGTCAAATTTAGTCTGTGGGCCGTCAAACATACAATATATCCACAGAGCTGTGACTCTTAGTGACTAGTTTCTGTTTCACTTTCACTGAAACCCCTTTGCAGCCAGCGACAAGCCATGCATTCTGAGTAGGGGTGTCCCAGTTCTAGTTTGTCTCAAACCAAGTACAAGTACCAATACTGAGTAATTATTGAGATACCAGGCAGATACCAGTATCGGTTCCAGGTTTAGCCACCAACATAAGCCGAATATGAATTATTTCCTGGCACATCTTCATGTTTTCAGTAAGAGAGCTCCTGTACAGAAGACAGAGTACAGCTCCAGCGTCTGGTTACGAGTTAGAAATGCACAAAATTACACTTTGACTATTTTAAGAGAACATTTTAAAAACTGTTGATGCCAACTAGTCTCCAACAATCACAGCTCATTTAGATATTACCTTAGAAAAGTAACTGTCAGGGTTAGAAACAGTGTTGGCTGACTGGAAGGTCATGAAAAAAAAAGCAGTGACATTACATCAGCCCACCATCAGTAGTTCCTGTACACCTAATGTAACAAAGCTGCAGGCCCATTATTCCAATAACTTTAGTTCAGTTTGAATCATTTTACTTTGCAGCTCCAGTGTTTAAGTTGTCTTGCAGAAAGAAAAAAAAAGAGCTTTAAAAAGAGCTTATACATTTAGGTGCACTTTTTATGCATCTACACCAAATTTAAAGTGTTTTTTTAACGATCAGTAGTTTTTCCTCACTCAATAAATTATTACTTTATAGAAACAACATATATACAGTTTGAGGAGAGGAGGAGCTGTAAACAATTGTGGCCAGCAGAAAAGCTGTCTGCAGTTTAAAATGGCTCTTGAATTTTACTATACAGTGGGTGTCAAAACAATTCACCCTCTTTCATTTTATTTCTGTTTTGTTGCCTAACAGCTTGGGATTTAAATGAATTTTAATTAGATTATAATGTAAAAATACAGTATATTAACAAAAATACTTTAAATTACTGAAGTTTGTTGATTCAGTTCCTGGTCTATCCAACCATTAGACCATCCAACCCTCCAACAATTAAACTATTCAACTCTCCAACCATTGGACCATCCAGCCATTAGACTATCCTACCATTAGTCTATCCAACCATTCACCCATTGCACTATCCGATCATTCAACTATTGGACTATCCAACCATTAGACTATCCAACTGAAGAAATTTTGTAACTGATTAATTGAATATTAGATTCAGTTTTGTATTTTATACTTTCTGATCATTTCAGTCTGTAAGGTTGAAGCTGACAAAGAGTTGGTGTGTTATCATGTGTTCTTTCTCTTAGCCTAAACAAAACTGAGTGACGTTCTGACGTCTGACGTAAAAGGTAACACCTCCTGGGGTGTAACCAGGAAGAGATGAACATTATAAGCTCAATTCATTATTATAGTAAAAAGAAGTTGTCAGTGTTTTGCAGAGTGTCTGCTCAGAGCAGAGCTCCYGTGTTTGTTTTGGTTTGGCCCAAGGTTGTACGCTGAGGCCTGTGCTGCTGAGAGCTGAATGAACCTGATTGGAAAAGGACTGAAATAAAGTTTTTAACAAGAAATCCAGCTGAATCCTGTTTATTCGGACATACCATATTAAAACACGTATTTCTTACACAACTATCCAACCACTGGACCATCCAACCATTAGAGATTAGATTAGATCTGTATTGTCATTGTACAGAGCACAATGAAATTACAGTTCAGAACACCCATTCAGAAGAAGATAAACTATCCAGTTATCCAACCAGTTGACCATCCAACCATTAGACTATCCTACCATTCAACTATTGGACCATCCAACCATTAGACTAACCAACTATCCAACCATTGGACCACCCAACCATCCAACCATTGGACCATCAACCATTACCCCTAATTTACATTACTTGCGTTCCGTCTCCACTGCGTAGGTCGCAGTTGTGCATTTCAAGTCCAGTTTACATTATCTCTGCTCCAGTCCGACAGACGTGCAGGAAGCAGATCGCGCGATAAATTCAGTGATAAGCGTGGAAGTCATAGCAAAAAATAATTAGTCCTGTGAAAGACCAACTCCAAACACAGCTGAAAACAACGGTATAAAATAGGCTTTTGGTATCTATGTTGAAACTGTCTCGCTGTCGGCTTTCTGAAACTTCTGATTTCAAAATAAAATCCCCGTGTATCGTGTGTACACAAAGCTTCATGCTACGTTTCTATCTGCTTCCCAAACAGAATGATACATTCTGACAGCATTTGTGTAGAAACATATCCGTATATTTATTAATATAGCCGCAATTTCGACATTATTCTGACAAATTATCCAGCCTAAAAGTGTCTTATTTTGAAAATACGGATGTTGTGCTCGTTTCTTTTCCTGTTGGTGCAACGTAATCTTTAAAAATTGACTCTGGCGCTGCTCTGTCGTCCGGCAAAAATAGGATCTGTTCTAATTTTGACAGATCGCCGTCCGCTCACCGCCGCCGTGTGCAGCCGTGCGCAGCCAGTGTAAACACTCTCATTGATTATAATGGGTGTGTATTTGCTGCGGAGGTCGGACCGCAGCGGAGCGGAGACGGAATGCAAGTAGTGTAAATTAGGGGTTAGTCTATCCAATTATCCAACCATTGGACCATCCAAACATTAGACTATCCAACTATCCAACCATTGGACCATCCAACCATTAGACTATCCATCCATCCAACCATTAGTCTATCCAACCATTCACCCATTGGACCATCTTGATTATCCAACCATCAAAGCATTGGACCATTGACGCACTGGACCATCCAACCATTGATCCATCCAACCATCCAACCATTGAATCATCCAACCATTGGCCCATCTAACATTTTAGTCCATTCTTTATAACTAAACTGCTACAGCCCTTTCAGGTTGGAGCAGCTCTGGTCCAACAATCTTTAAATTAAACCAGAATTTCCCTGTTGGAGTAGTTTTAGTGTTTGACTGGACCATTCCAGGACCTTCAACTGGTTATCCTTAAACCAGTGGAGTGTTCCACCATCAGTGTGTTTATGGTCTATATCCTGCAGGAAGGTGGACCAAGTTGTAAAGCTGTCCAAGTTCTAAATCTCTGGAAGACTCCAACAAGTTCCTCTGAGGAATGTCAGCGTATTTTGCTCTATCCATCAGTTTCCCAGTCCTTAATAATAAAAGACATCCCTACTGTATGAAGCTGCCATCACCATGCTTCACTGTAGGAATGGTGATCTCAGCATGGTGAAATGTAGGTTTAGCTCAGACATGAAGTTGTTCATTGCTGTTTGGTCTCATCTGACCACCACAATTTTGGGGGAAACAATCTTAACAGTCTGGCATTTTCTTCTTTCATCAATGTATTTTTCCCAACACTCTTCCAAAATGCTCAACTCTGTGCAGCCTTTAGTGGCCTCTTGCTTGGTGGTGGCCTGCACTACTCAGAGTTGTTGGACAATGTTGATTCTGGAGGCTATCATTTCACTGACCTCCAAAGGTCTCCACAGACACAAGATCTCAGTGCAATCAGTCACCTTTAGCATGTGGTGGAATGGAGGTGGATCTTAATTAACTAAGTAGGTGTCATCTAAAGTTAATGTTTGAACATTGGTGAACACATATGCATGCACCACTTTTCAATTTGATCTACTTTTAAGTTATTTAGAACAATTTTTCCTCCTCAACTTCACTAACTTTTTGTATTTTTTTTTTGAGAAATGTTGCTTTTAATCAAATTAAAAATCCATATAAATTCCAGGATGCAAGGCAACAAAATGGACAGAATACCAAAAGAAATGAAAACTCCTGAAACTCACAGTATTAACTACACACCCATACACACATGCTCACACAAACTCACAGTTCAGTCTAGCAGAGCATAAAATAGTCTATTTACAGGTGTACACCACTGTCCTTTCGCTGCAGGTGTTGCACCTGACATAGCAGCACCACAGGAACTTGCAGTTGCACTGCCAGACACGTGAGTACTGGTGCGTGTCGTATCCTCGGCCGCAGCACATCAGGTCACAGCTGTTGGGTTGCTGAGCTGTTTTGTTGCACAGACGCCCCTGTGTTCCCATGCTGCCTGTCAGCTGGTCGGCCTCACAGTAGTTGGGTGACCTGTCGATATAGACCATGTCCGTGTCTTTGGGTTTGCGGTAGGAGGGAAGCTTCTTAATCTTCAGGAAGGTGGGACGTTTGTTGCGGCTGGAGCGCATTGCCTCAACCTGGATGGCCTGGTTGTACTTGGTTTTCAGCATGTAGCCCAGCTGACGAAACTTGGGGAGCGTCATCCAGCACGTCTTGGTGGTGCAGGATCCAGAGACGCCGTGACACTTGCACTCTAGATGCATGCCCTTCTCCAGAACCTACAACATGGAGAACAAACTCACATGAAGCAAACATACTTATAAAAAACAGTAGATTTTAAAAACTTTACTTTAACAAGTCTGTGCTAACAATTGTTTGCATTTTGATTTAACACAATTTTAGATTTGCTTTCTCTTGTTGTCTCCAGAGGACATGTTAAAAAGCATTTAAGTTTTGTAACATAGCCCAGAGCTACATTTTGCATAAATAGTTCAACAGGTTGAGACAAACGTTTTCCACCATTCCGGATAAAAGTGAGCATTCCAGAGATCTCAGAGCTGCCACAGTATGTCACCCTGTGGCCAGTAGCTATGGATGTGCCATATTTTACAAGACAGGCTCCAAACACACTTACAAAACAAATATCAACATGTTTCCATGCACTAAATACTCAGATAATCATCTAAAGACAACTGTTTTCTATCTATCTATCTATCTATCTATCTATCTATCTATCTATCTATCTATCTATCTATCTATCTATCTATCTATCTATCTATCTATCTATATATCTATCAACTATCTGGGCCTGTATTTATCACATTTCTTAGAATTTAGTTTTAGACTGAAGTGCTGAGAATTTTTTAAATTTGCTCCTACTCTCAGACTTAAGTATACATAAATGCCAGTTATCAAAATTCTGAGATGAACTGAAGGCAGACATCACACAGAGAACACAGCACTGTCCTCCTCAAGACCCCAAGAATACTCTGCACCACCTCAGAAACTGCACTAAGTGGGACAGGGGTCCCCCACCTGAGTGGGATTCTCAGTTATAATGTACAGAGGACCTAAAATAAGATGTGGAAAACAGCTTTAGTCATGCAATACAAAGAAATAAAGGGAAAAAATGAAGACATTACATGTACCAATGTGCACAGATTTTCTGTAAATTACAAGGATCTACCTCATTTTGCATGAATACAAACATATAGAGAAAAAACATTACCGTTTAATGACTGATTAAAATCAGATCCAATCATTTTAAACTTCAACAGCAGCCACACTTCCAGAAAGCAACCGTTTGTCAACACAAAACAAAGCAAAGAACAAGGGGCTGGTTTTTACCATAGCATTTATAATAACTGAGAGATGTATTAATTTATTTTTAGAAATAACAACTGTCTAGAGTTTATTTAGTTACACATATTGTACTGAAGCACAACCATGGGATTGATGGGCTTTTTTTGATCCCTCACCTAGGACGTGTTTGCCTTGGGTGACACTTTGGCGTCCCCATGGGGCTGATAAAGAGCTATAAGTTCAGTCCATTTACCATTTTTACCATAGATCTACATTATGCTCATAAACTTTTCTTCAGCAACAAGAAAGAAAGTTCTTGTGGAGTGACCACAACACTGATCTGCTCAGATGGGGTCTGATTAGTTTAAAGGTTGCTGTGGAGCCTGCAGACACTCACTGGCCTGTCGAGTTCACAGCAAGCAGACTTGTTTCTTTTCGTTTTGGAGGAGAGGAATCTTTAAATAGATCTGGCAGGACTTTAGGGTCTTTCTCTCTGTGCCTCAGGCTGAACGACCTCCTTCAGAGGGAACTCTTTCCCTCTGGTTTGTAACCATGTACACAATGACCACTGCACTGAGGTAACAGCTTTCCTGCAACCCTGAACAAAGATCAGGTAAAGAAAATGGATAGGTGGATAAAGTTGTCATATTTTCAGGTGTTTTAAAAGCCTTAGCCAAATGCAGCTTACCTTGGATTTACACTACATGTGGCTCCGCTGCACTGCGCTGCGGTGCGCAGTTCGCAGCTGTTCATTTGCAACCCAATTTGTACAATCTCAGCTCTGCTCTGGTGTGTACACATACTGTATGCTTCATGCTACATGTTGCCATCTGCTTCCCAAACAGAACAATACATTCTGACAGCATCTGTGTAGAAATATATCCATATATTTATTAAAATAGCTGGGATTTTGACATTATTCCGAGAAATAGATGTTTTATTTTGAAAATACGGATGTTGTGCTTGTTCCTTTTCCTGTTGGTGCGATGTGATCTTTGTAAATTGACTCCGGAGCAGCTCCAGCATCCAGCAAAAATAGGATCTGTTCTAATTTTGCCGGATTGCTGTCTGCTCACCGCTGCCCTGTGCAGCCTTGTGGAGCCAATGCAAATACTCTCATTGATTAGAATGGTTGTGTATTTGCTGCGGAGGTCGGAGCGGAGCGGAGATGCATGTAGTGTAAATTGGGGGTGAGTGTGATCATGCACCCCTCAGTCCAGACAAACACTGAATTAATGGACATCAAAGAAATAAAATAACACTGAAACTATCACTATTTATTGCCAAAAACCGAACACAAACTAATATCCTCATCATCATTAAACATGAAAGCTTTGCTGTAATAAATAAAGGTCTTTTATTCTCTAAGAGTCTAATCCCACCTGCTGCTTCTGATGTGTTCAAAGAAGATCATCCTTTTGCATACAGAGAACCATTAGAGCTGTATTTGTCCATCCGTCCGTTTTCTGCCGCTTGCCAATTGACAACTAAACTGAGACAGTTCCAAGATGTCTGGAAAAGTTTTGTGAGGAAAAATTTGTTTCACAAATAGTTTGAACTGTACAAAATTCAAATAAAACTGAAAGCATCACAACCCCCTCAGCAAACATTCTTCCATTCATTTCATACAGCTTGTCCATGGTTGACAGGTCCAGGTAAGAAACCCAGACATGTCTAGCAACATTATCCTGATCGTCCTGGGGGGATGCCAAGGTGTTTCCAAGCCAGGGGGATATATAATCCTTCCAATGAGTTCTAGGTCTGCCACAGGGTCTTTTAACAGTGGGACTTACCCAGAAAACCTCCGAAAGGAGACATCCTAATCAGATGTCTGAACGACCTCAACTGAATCTTTTGAGCTTCCTCTGAATGATGGAGTTCCTCACCTTATCACTAACCCCGAATTTACACTACACGTGGCTCCGCTCCGCTGCGCTGTGGTGTGCTGCGGTGTGCTGCGGTGCGCAGTTAGCAGCGGTTCGTTTTACCCCAACTTATACAGCCTCTGCTTCACTCAGCTCCGCTCTGGTGCGACACACAGAGGAGGGAGGGTGTACAGGAAGGAGATCGCGCAATAAATCCAGTGGTAAATGTGGAAGTCGGAGCAAAAAATTATTAATTCTGGGAAAGATGAACTCCAAACACAGCTGAAAACTGATATAAAAGCTTTTGATTTCTATGGTTGAAACTGTATCGCTGTCGTCTTTTTGAAACTTCTGATTTCAAAATAAAATCCATGTGTATCGTGTGTGTACACATATGCTACATGCTACGTGTTGCATCTTCTTGCAAAACAGAACCATACATTCTGACAACATTTGTGTAGAAATATATCCATATATTTATTAATATAGCTGAGATTTTGACATAATTAGTCTGTATTTGGTGTCTTATTGTGAAAATATGGATGTTGTGCTTGTTCCTTTTCCTGTTGGTGCGATGTGATCTCTGTAGCTTGACTCCGGAGCATCTCCGGCGTCCAGCAAAGATATGATTGGCTCTAACTTTGGTGAATCACCGTCAGTGTAAATACTCTCATTGATTAGAATGGGTGAGTTTTTGCTGCGGAGGTCAGATTGGAGCGTAGCCACATCTATTGTAAATTAGGGGTATGGCTGAGCCCAGCCACCCATGGAAGAAGCAGTTTATATCCAAGATCTTGTTCTTTTGGCCATGATCCAAACATCATGACCACAGGTGACGGTTGGAATGTAGACAGACCAGTAAATCCATAACTTTGCCTTTCAACTTAGCTCTTAGCTCGCCATAATTAACCGAAGCAACGTCCTCATTACTGTGGCTGAAGCTGCAATCCTTCAGTCCATCTGCTCCATCACTCTAGAACAAGACTCCTAAATTTTAACTCTTTCACTTCAGCCACAGACTCCACCCTGACCTGGAGGGAGCATTCCACCTGTTCTTGGTGGAGAACCATGGTCTCAGACTTAAAGGAGCTCAGCAACAGAACCACATCATCTGCATACAGCAGAGACAAGACCCTGTGGTTCCTCAACTAGACACCCTCCTCTCCACGACTGTGCCTTGAGATCCTGTCCATAAACACTACAAAAAGGATCGGAGACAAGGACAGCCATGGAGTCCAACCCTGAGAACAAGCTCGACTTTGTGCCAAGAATGTGAACACAGGTCCTGCTTTGGTTTTACAGGGACTGGATCGCTCTTAGTAGCAACCCAGACACTCCATACTCCACAGCACCCCCCACAGAATTCCTTGAGGAACACGGTCATAATCCTTTTCCAAGTCTTAAAAAAACACATGTAGACCAGAGAGGCAAACTCCCATGACCCTCCTACCAAGGGTAAAAATCTGGTCCACTGTTCCAGGACAAGGATGGACACCCAGCAAACATTTTGAGACATTTTGATAAAAACCGTTTGCCAGCTTGTCTCTGATAGGCCAGTTAGACTCTGGCTTTAAATGTCATGTCTGAACAAACAGCTGAAAATCTAACTGGAGCCCTTCCTTCAGCTCATAAATGTTTTTATCTTGAAGTAACATGGACATGGTTTTGTTTGGTGAAATTTTAAAGAGTTTCTGTTCTTACTCATTTTAAAGGATCTACATCATGTAAACTCAACTTTTTTGAGTTTTATATCAAGTTATACTTTCATCAAAAACATGCCCAGAGTCTTGCTTTGACTCATTCATGCATGTTTGATAAATCCTGTGGTGTCCTGAGGCAGCAGGCAGGGGAGCAGAAACCACCAGATGGGCCTAGAACCAACTTTTGGGATCAGCTCCTCCTCTGGTTTGTCTCCAAGCTGAGCTTCCTCATCACACACACACACACACACACACACACACACACACAC
>NW_013952700.1:765834-768877 GCF_001266775.1 Austrofundulus limnaeus
CACACACACACACACACACACACACACCAGTGACTCCTGCAGGCTCTCTGCAGCAACAAAGCAAACAACTGGTGAAACTGACAGTGAGTCTGCTGAGCTCCCAGTACTACTTCTGAGCGCAGCCCCTTTTCAAATTCAAAATACCTTTGAGGAAATGTATTTTCAGATGTCAAGTAAACTACACCACAGCACCCCCCCACACACACACCACCACCACACACACAGGTTATAAACAGCAGAGCCCTGTAGAGAGAAGCGGATGTGATGCTGTACTGAAATGGGCGGGACAGAAGTGGAAGGTGGTTCTTAAAGCGACAGAGGCCAATTTCAAGGTGTTTAGAAGAGGAAATGATGAGAAGAAGAGTTTATTTTCTATTTAAACATTAAAACAGCATTTTAATAACAGCTAAAGGTGACATAGATACTTTATTATGGTATAGTATTTAAATATATGCCTGAGAAACACATAATATTGCCCCTTTAAAGATCTACAGTGGTGATGAATGTATAGACTGTATGTACTAGTGATTTTTTTACCCTATTTTTATCACAGTAAAGATATTTATACTATAGTTTGTGTTATCTGAAAGCAGAAAGTATAAACTGCTGAAATAAATGAAGTAAACCAGCTACATCGGGTTTATGATGGTTGTACCAAGAATGCTGCAGAAGATGAACCCATTGTTGAGACAAATGTGTTCGTATTGTTTTGTTTTCTGAAAACAAAAAGTTTTCTCTAAGTATTAAGAACATTCTATAAAACATGTAAACATGTAGTGATTCTGTGAAACACCAGGTCAGGGCCTTTAGACTTCAGTGAGATACTACCTTCACTGTTGGGTTACTAAAAACCTCTACACAAACATACCTTGCGTCCCACTTCGTTGTTGTGTAAATTCATGAGCGTCCTGGCATTCTGCTTGATCTCCCGGGCATCCACAAACGCCTTAGAAAACCCCAGGCCATAGTGGACGTCTGCAGAACAGCCCCCCCACTTCCAGCCCTCCTCTTGGTTGTAGAGGCCCTGCTTCTCCTTGTCGCAGCTGCAGCCGCTGAGGCTCCCCTGCGTGCAGGCCGTTGTGACTGCATGAGCGACACCGGCAGCTATGATGGCGTAGGTGAAGGCAGCCTCCTTACTGCCTGGGACAAACAGAAAACACATCTTTAGTAACAATTTCACACAAGTTCACCGGTTCAGGAACTGTCAAGCCTCTTTTCATACCTAGCATAGCTGCTTCCAAACAAATGATGAAAAGTTTGAGCCAAGCCAAGTCCAATTCATTAATCAAGCTCTCTTGAAGCAGATAAACCTCATGATGAAGCTCTGAATCATGTAAAAATGGGTAATGGAGCTGAACTGAAAGCATTTGTAGGACAACAGCTGTTTGACTAAACTAAAGTAAACTAAGTAGTGATTATATTTGTTGTTGGGGTGTAGTGTGACTGTTAAACACCTGCTGAACATGGAGTGGTTTCATGTAAAAAAGAGGGAGACTAAAGGAGGTTTTGCAGGACTTTTAGCCTTTTCCCCAGCAGCCGTCCTGCTGGCTTCCTCTGTGTTGAGGTGAATCTGAGAGGCATGCACGGCCTCCCTACATGGAGATATTTCCACCTCATAAATCTGAGCATTCAGCCCAACTGCACTTTGCTTTTTTCATTCAGACAGAGATAAGTCCTGCTGGAGAACACATGGAAAACACCGGGAAATGGTTAATAAACACAAGGAAAGTGTGATCACTAATCTGTGATGCTCTATTTACTTACTTACTTATTTATTTATTTATTTATTTATTTATTTATTTATTTATTTATTTATTTATTTATTAAAGTAAAAGTAAACACATCACACAACTGTCTTTACAGATAAAATGGGGAATGTTTTATCTTCTCCTCACATCTAAAGAGAAGCTAATTCACGATTCTAAGTTGATGAGTGAGGTTGATCCCGATGCCCACTGCAGCGTGACTGCCAATAACAACCTCACACTCATATATTCTGTCAGACGTCAGCGTTCCAGTCCACTGAAACCAAACAATACATCCAGACACTGCAGGGCAGCTAGACCTGAGCAGCGCTCGTCCAGGAGCAAAGACCCAGTTTCTTTTAAATAAACTGAGGTAAAATCTGCATCCTGCAGGGCAGGAATATTTGCAATCAGCTGATTTAAACCTGATAACAGGCAGAACATTTCTCCTTGATGCAGCACTGGAACGAAATCATTAGAAATTCTAAAGCATCGTCTGCAAAATGTGCACAAAAGCTGCGTGTTTAAACTTGAACGCAGGGAGGGGAGGCGGTATTTTAAGCACATTCATGGAGGTGATTTGGCTGGAAGTAGGTCTGTATGTCCTCCAGCTGGTGTTCATATGAAACTGATTCAGACTAACTGTTGGTGGCGGAGTCATTCAAGCTGCGTTTGTAGCTCACGTCATGCAACACTGCTGCAGTCAAAGCTCAGGTGAGATGTCAGCTGTAATCCTGCAGGTGAAACATGACGCCAAGGCTTTTTGTCTGTGAGATGACAGGATAAAGTCTACAGGAAGAAATGATATTTCCACAGGTCCGACTCTGGAGTGAGCGTAGCCTCCAGTCTTATTCCACACACAACCGGAGTTTCCCACAGAGCAGCTGCTAAAAGTCAGAGCATTAAAAACATCCAGGGACCAGTATTAAAGCTGCTAATTTCTGCACTTACGAAAAATCTTTTTTTTTAAGTAACTTAAAGTTAGAAATCTTAAGATTTACCCAAAAATAAACAAATAAATGGCAGACACAAACCAATAAACAATATATTGTTGAATATTTGCAACCTGAAATAAAAAGTAGTAAATCTAAACAACCTGTTGTTTTTCTTTAAAATCCAGCTTTAATTTTGAAAATTTTGTTTGGGCAGGAACACAAAGTTGAAAGAAATATCGGCTCACCCTAAAAAGTAAAACTTACACTCACCGGCCACTTTATTAGGTACACCACGCTAGTAACGGGTTGGACCCCCTTTTGCCTTCAGAACTGCCTCAATTCTTCGTGGCATAGATTCAACAA
>NW_013952700.1:770891-774694 GCF_001266775.1 Austrofundulus limnaeus
CACACACACACACACACACACACACACACACACACACACACACACACACACACACACACACATACATTCAGTGATTTCAGAAACCACAGGGTCCGAATACCTATTTTTGTGCGGTTGTGAACATGCATATAAATACAAGATTTCTCCAGTGGGATATTTATTAGTGACTGTGGAGGACCACAGACCCGACCCCCAAGACCCAAGGCAGACATAAGAGGGACCAGAGCCACCGATCCCGAGAGAGACCCCAAGCACTGAGCCCCCAAAGTCACCCGCACAGCAAGAACCACCCACCCACCCCCAGAGAGGAACACAGGAGAGAACCAGGAGAGCCCCACCAGCAGCCACATGCAGAACCCACAGGGCCAGTAGCAACGACCCCACAGGCCCCGCCGGCCCCCGCCCCACCGGAACAGATCCAGGCACGGACACAGAAACCCGGATCCCTATGGCGCCCCCCCCCCACTCCACCCAGGCCAAGGCTCGACAGGGCCAGAGGACCCAAGCCCCACCAGGCCGAGCCTGCACATGCCCAAGCATCCAGCCCCAGACACCGAGAGCCACCAGCGCACCAGAGGGCAAAGGTATAACCCACTGGAGGGCAGCACGGCCGTGGCGGCAAAAAGCCTACCATTAGCAGTGGGCCCTCAGGTGAACCAGATGAGAGGGCAGCCCGAGCCTCAGCCTGACAAATACTGAATCATACACAGACACACTCACACAGTCCCACCCTGATTCTCACAACCCCTCATTCAAAGACAAACAAGATGAACGCCACACTCCACTCACCCTCCCGATACACACTCTATACCCCCCAGGTCCATGACACGTACCCGCCCCCTACAGAGGGCAGGTCATATCCGAACCCAGGGGTAAACCCATTCATTCTGGGGTAGAGAGGCGCAGATAGCCAAGACCCGACCCAGGCTGTACCAGGTCAGCCGACCGGCCTCCCGCTGCAGCAAAGCAACACCCCCGGCCACCTCCACATGCCACCAACGGCCAAGCTCACACCCCAGCCGACCACCAGCCAGGCCCCGGCAGCCACCCCAGCCAGCGGGCCACCTATGTCAACCAGGGGCCACAATCCGAAAGAATAATTATTTAGATAAGCCAAAGATGTTGGGAGTTATGGACTTTTCATCAGCTTTTAATACAGTTCAGCCACAGATTCTTTTAAAACGCCTGAGTGGTCTAAACATAGCAGCTGTCTTGTGTTGTGGATCAGAGAGTTTCTGAGGGAAAAAGCCTAATGATACTGTGTCAATAACACTGTCTGACTGCAAGGTTCTGAAAACAGTGTTCCACAGGGTTGTGTATTATCTCCACTTTTATTTTCTTTAAACTAGTGCATAGATTAAAAGTTTTAATTGTGATTAATCTCAACCTGTGGGCCCAACCCTAACCCAGATTAAATTAAGTTCTGCTCTGAACCCTTTTCCCCACCTGTCAGGACTTCAACAAATACGTACAAATACATTTTTATAAAAGATACAATCTGTTAACATGAACAATAAACTGGACTAGACTCACAACATGGATGCTCTTTAAAAGAAGGGTCAGAGCTGACTCTACCTGCTGAGCAGGCTGAGGTCTTTTTGGAGTGCAGGGGGCGCTCCTGAAGACCTTCTTTGACACAGTTGTAGTTTCAGCCATCTTTTATGGCATCGTTTGTTGGAGCAGCAGCTTATCTACAGCTGAGAGGAAGCAGCTGGATAAGCTCATCAAGAAGGCCAGCTCTGTGCTGGGATGCCCCCTCAACCCAGTGCAGGTGGTGGGAGACAGAAGGACTCTGGCAAAAATAACATCAATAACAGAAAACGTCTCCCACTCAATGCATGAATCTGTGGCTGATATGCAGAGCCCCTTCAGTGGCAGACTGCTGCATCCTAAATGCACAAAAGATCGTTACCGCAGATCCTTCCTCCCATCAGCTGTTAGACTCTATAAACATCACTGCTCCCGACAATCATGATAAGCATCCATGTTTGTATTTGCACATCAGAAAACTCTACCTCTCAATCATTGCATAAATAATATCCTGTGGCAATTGTACAAAGTTTTTTACTGTACTGGACTTAATGACTGAGTTCGACTCATTTTGCACACCCCCTCGGATCATGAGTCTGTCATTACTGTCTGTTCCTGTAATTTATATTTTTCTGCACAATATCTTGTCTTATTCTTCATTCTTATCCAATTTCATCTGATAGCCCGTTACAGTAATGATTATTCTTAATTTTATTTTTGATCTATGTCTATTTTTTCCCCTCCGCAGAATTGCCACATTAACGTGGTGGAGGGGTTTGAGTACCCCCGTGATCCCAGGGGCTATGTTGTCTGGGGCATTAGCCCCCTGGCAGGGTCTCCTATGGCAAACAGGCCTCAGGGAAGGGGTCAGACAAAGAGCCATTCAAAGCCCTTGATGACAAAACAACAACAACCACATCAGGAAACCTCGCCTGGAGTAGGGAAACCGGGGTACGTCCCTGGAACCAGACCTGTGTGTGTGTGTGTGTGTGTGGGAGGGGGGGCTCACTGGCGAGCGCCTGGTGGTTGAGCCTTGGCTCCTGGGACTTGGCTGGGCGAAGCCCGAAAGGACTACAGGAGGCCACCTCCACGTGGAACCACCACCCGCAGGGAGGACCATCAAGGTCGGGTGCGATGTATGCCCGGCAGCAGGAGAAGGAGGGTCTTTGGCCGTGCGGGTAATGAGCTGGAGCTTGTGGGTGAGGTGAAGCATTACCAGTTAGATATAGTTGGGTTCACCTCCACTCACAGCTTGGACTCTGGAACCCAACTCCTGGAGAAGGGCTGGACTCTTTCAGACTCCGGAGTTGCCTAGGGACAGAGGCGACGGGCAGGCGTGGGGATATTCACAAGCACCCGGCTGTGTGCCTCTGTGTTGGAGTTCACTCTGGTGGACGAGTGGGTTGCCTCTCTGTGGCTTCGTGCTGCAGGAGTGAAGTTTCTGACTGTTGTTTGTGCTTATGCACCAAAGGTCAGTTCAGATTACCCAGCCTTTTTGGAGTCCTTGGATGGTGTCCTGGAAGGGGTGCCATCTGGTGACTCCTTCGTTCTGCTGGGTGACTTCAATGCCCATGTGGGCAATGATTGAGTTATCTGGAAGGGGGTGATCGGGAGGAACGGCCTCCCGATCTGAACCCAAATGGTGTTCTGTTATTGGACTTCTGGGCTAAGCACGGGTTGTCCATAACAAACACCATGTTTGAGCATAGGGTGGTCAATAAGTGTACGTGGTACCAGGCCACCTTAGGCCAAAGGTCGATGATCGATTTTGTAATTGTCATTGGACCTGCGGCCCTATGTCTTGGACACTTGGGTGAAGAGAAGGGCAGAGCTGTTAACTGATCACCACCTGGTGGTGAGTTGGATCCGGTGGTGGGGGAGGCTGCCGGACAGACCTGGTAATCTTAAATGTATAGTGAGGGTGAACTGGGAACATTTGGCAAAGTCTCCTGTCTGTGCGATCTTCAACTCACACCTCTGGGGAAGTTTTTCACATCCCATGGGAGGTCGAGGACATGGAATCCAAATGGGCCATGTTCAGGGCCTCCACTGCAAATGTGGT
Organism: Austrofundulus limnaeus; assembly: GCF_001266775.1. Taxonomy (NCBI): domain Eukaryota; kingdom Metazoa; phylum Chordata; class Actinopteri; order Cyprinodontiformes; family Rivulidae; genus Austrofundulus; species Austrofundulus limnaeus. The sequence continues at coordinate 774,484 of NW_013952700.1, forward strand.
CAATTCCTACAAAACTGTCAAATATATTTACAAAATACACTAAACTGATTCAGATTAGCATGAAATAAATCATGTTTTATCTCTGTCAACCCCCCCACCCAAATAAAATTTAAAAAAGGCAGACAGCCCACCACCACAGTTAAAAATAAATCCTAGGGGAAACCCTGTGGATAGATGCATGGATGAGTAAAACTGTTGAGAAATATATATA
>NW_013952700.1:776089-780939 GCF_001266775.1 Austrofundulus limnaeus
CACTGAGTTGCCGCCATGTGATTGGCTGATTAGAAATTAAGTGTTAACGAGCAGTTGGACAGGTGTACCTAATAAAGTGGCCGGTGAGTGTATGATGCTGTTATAAAATGAAAATGTGAAAACTATGTCAATATAAGAGTTAAGGAATTCCCAACAGATGTTCAGTTTGTTATTTTACAGATAATATTACTGATTATATGACGTCCAGAGACCAGAAACTATCTGCACTTCCACAACAGTCAGTTCTACGTCTCTATGTCTTTCCACATGCAGTACCACAAACTGACCTTACATTATTATTACAGATTTCAATGACAGGTATTCATAATGAACAGTTTTATTTGCTTGTTAATATTTACTTTCGTGAACAAAAAAATGTACTTATAAAAACCCAAAATGGGAAATATAGACTATAACAAGCACGATTACAAACTACACCTAATGTAGTGTTGCCGAGTTATTCTTTTATTAGATTTTCCATTAGTTTTAATAAATGTGGTTTTGGTCTGAGAGAAAACTGGAGAAAACCCACTAATGCACTGAAAGAACATGTAAATAAACCCAGAAAGTTGATGAAGCAACCTTCTTCTTTAGAGGCAACATGTTGCTCTACCAACTGTGCCACTGTGCTGCCTGGTTGTATACGTATTACACAATTATTTTAATTATTTAATTAAAATATATCTATGAATACAACCTCCAATCTTCATTTGAGAACACTGGTTTCAGACTGGTTGTCCTTATTCAGAGGAGCTATATATATTTATTTTATTTTAAATAAATATAAATTAATGTTAAAAAACAATGTTTGTTTTATATTTATGAGGTTCTATTATACTGAAATAGCTAGGGGAATTAAAAAAGGTAAAATCAGGTACTCAAGAGGATAAAACTGGGGTGGCATCGATGTGGTCAGCAAGGTTTTAGGGGGTCCGTGTTTTCCTCATTGTGAAGGACTGGAACCAATGAGCTCTGACCCAGAACCCAAAGACACTGCAGGTCCTTCTGTGCAAAGCTTTGAAGGAGTTTTCTTCTCAGAGTTATTTCTGGGATATTTTGTGTTCAAGTCTTGATTTTTCTGTCAAAATGTACATTTTGACCTCAACTCAAATTTAATGTTGAAACAAAGTAAGAAAAACTTCCTCCTCAGCTTTGATTTTTCCTCTGAATGATCCTGAAGCTCCTGTGGACCGAGCAGGACCTGCAGCTGAGAACCACAGACTGACCCATCAGTTTCACATGACTAATGTGACACGTTGTTGTTATTATTATAGCTGTTGTTATTATTATTGATTTTATTATTATTATTATTATTATTATTGTTATTTTTATTGTTATTATTATTATTATTATTATTGTTGTTGTTGTTGTTATTATTATTGTTATTGTTGTTGTTGTTGTTGTTGTTGTTGTTGTTGTTGTTTAGGGAAGTATTAGAACAGGGACAGTTCTGAGCACAAAGCCCCCTGAAGGTCTGGGTCTGGAACCGGTCCTGGACAGAGGTGCCTCAGAGTCCACCTGATGTCTCTGAAGACCCCGACATGAACAGGTTCTGGTCTCTGAAGGTCTCTGGACTTTTATCATTAAAATAAAAGGACGGGTTCTGATTGGACCTGGTACCTACCCACTCTGAGCTCCCTCCCGAACACGGTCCTCTCCCCCAGGGCCGAGCAGTTCCAGCGGCCGTGTCGGAACTGGAACCCGCACTCACTGATGCCCATCTGGACCCCCTCCCCGACCACGATGATGGCGTCGGGCCGGCTCTGACAGATGGTCCTCTGTCGGGGGGCCAGACCCGGGATTTTATTACAAATGATGCTGGCTCCCAGCGCGACCACCGAGGACAGACCCCTGCAGGAGGGGGGACAGGTTAGACCGGGTCAGGCCCGGACTCTGACGGGGTTCGGGTAATAAATAGAGCCAACAGGTCCGGACTTACCCGGTCCTCAGATACAGGACCCCCAGGCAGAGGAAGAAGTGGCAGACCCAGCGCCGGGTCTTCCTGCTCATGGTGGATCTTCAGGACCTCCAGGTGTTCCGAGCTGCGGATCCGAACTGGGTCCAAAGTTCTGATTTCATCTGATGAGGGTCCGGCGGGAGCCTGTGGGGGGGACATGGGCGCAGCTGGTCCGGGTCCGGGTCCGGGCTGGATCCGGACGGCTCTGCTCCTGCAGGGCGGGGGTCCTACCTTTTCTACCAGGGCGTGTTCTGAAGGATCTGCCCCCCGAACCGAACCGAGCCGAGCCGAGCCGAGCCGCGCGCTCACTGCGAGGGTCCTGGGTGGTCCCAGTTCAACATGTCCGTCACAGCTAAAACTAACAGTTTGAATAAAAACCAAACTGTTACTGAGCACGAGGAGGAACCACCTGAGCGCGCGCCTCTCCTCACCTGCTTCACTTTGAACAGGTGTGTTCAGTGAGGACCACCAGGTGAGGACCACCAGGTCCACACTTTATCGGTTTTACATCTTTTCTTCACCTCATTAAAACTCACCAGAGCTTCCTGAGATATTTTACTAACAGACCTGAAGAGAAACATCAGGTTGTCAGAAGAAGCTGAGCTCCTGGAAACTTCAGAATAAAGTTCAGGTCAGAGGCTCACTGATGGAAACATAAACACATTTCAGTTAAACAGTATGGACTAAATTATATAAAGAAAAGAAATCAAAAAGGGGGAGGGGTTGATTTACTGAGTAACTGAAATAAATTGTAAAAAAAAAAAAGATTAAATACAGTTGTTGATAATGTATGGAAATAAAAACAATAGAGATATTAAATATGAATAATATATCATGTTTCACCAGGTTTGAATATTTTTGATAAAATCATGGAGTTCTTTGAAATGAGTTTTTATAAAACCTTTGTGTGTGTGTGTGTGTGGGGGGGGGTATTATTAGGGCTGTGTATTGGCAAGAATTTGGCGATACATATCATGACAGAGGGGTCACAATACGATATATCCCGATATATTGCGATACTATAAGCAAGGCGATATATTGCAAATTTTTTTTGTCCAAAAATTATGTTAAATAAAAACCTCTTACTGGGAAAAAAAGAAAAACCAAAATTCATTGTCTCAGAAAATTCTAATATTACATAGACATACTTTTGATACATTTAGCTGTGTTCTGCCTTGTATGTGTTTTATTTTATTTGTTTCATATTTCTTATTTCATCCATGTTTTCAATTATTAGACTAAATTGACAATAAATAGTTTGAAAATATATATTTTTGCAGCTTTTAGTTTTTAATATTAATTTACAATATGGTCACCAAACACGTAACAATGGCCTCTACCTCAACAGGTAGAGGAGCCAAATGGCTGGCTCACTGCTGCCAACTAGTGGTCAGAGGCTGAACTACAACATAAAAATGAACGGCTGGCAGGAAAGTTGACATTTTAAACCTTAATAAAAAAATCGATACAGGGCTTTAGAATATCGATACGGTATCGAGAAATGAAATATCGCGATATTTCAGTGTATCGATATTTTCTTACACCCCTAGTTATTATTGATGTTGGAAATCAAACTGACTCAAATAATATCAGTATTTTTATAAACTCTATAATTTAATATATAATCTAATAATATAATCTAATAATATAATCTATATTTTGAGTTTTTATCTATTAATTTCTAAACCAACAAGAATCTCAACTCATAACAGTAATTATCATATTTTACAGGTTATGAGGCTCATTAGCTTTAAACAGTGGATGAAACGTTGAGTTGTTACAGTCTGAAGTCTGTTCTTCAACACAAGGAATAAACTGTGGAAAAACCTTTAGATTTGTGTTTACATCAGTTTGTGTGTTTAGGAGAAAGATAAAGGTTAGATTGTTGAAGAAAATTTATATGAACTGTTGTTCAGGAAAGACCTGACTTTGTTTTTCTGTATAGTATTATTATTTTCATTTATTTTTGTGGAAAAAATGGACAAATAAAATATATATTTTTCATTTTTATGATTCCATTCATTTCATTTATGATTTTTTTGTATTTTTTAAGAGATTTTTTTATTTTATCTTTTAATGAATGAATTATAAAAAGCTACTAAGGGTTGACTTTGTTTGGTTTACCAACAGACCTGCACAGAACGACGATCAAACCTGCTGCTTCATAAAGAAACAGGGATAAAAACTGGTTCTGGGAATAAAAACTGGCCTTATTCTAACAATTTCATTTTGGTTAGTGACTTTTATCCCAACAGTGTGGAGCAGTGTTTCCCAAAGTTGGGGTCGAGACCCAGAGTGGGGTCCTGAAACATCAAGGTGGGGTCCTTAAAATATACTTTTTAATTAATTACACTAAAAACTRACAACCAACAACATTTTTTGCCTTTGTTGTTACACAATAATGAGATTAGTGTAGTTAAAATGGACAAAAATAGCGCAATAAATATTGTTTCTATGCTTTTGTTTATTTGATGTGAAAACATTGTTTATCATCTGGTAACAGCTGGGGACACGGGTCTCTGCTGCTGGTATTTTGTGGGTCAAAAGCTGAAAAGTTTGGGAACCACTGGTGTGGAGTACAGGAGAGATCAACACAAACCAAGTTAGAAGAGAACAAAACGGCTGTAATTATACTGCAGTGTGAAACACAACAAAGTAGGGCTGCAACTAATGACTATTTTGATTAGTTGATTAGTCAGTGATTATCTGTGTTGCACCCTTCTCCTGTTGCAGCTCTAGAATACATGTAATCAGTCAGTCATAGGGAAATCTAATTAAACAACAAATATAGTGGGCTTAAAGACTGGGCTTTCCTGAAAGCAGACAGGAAACACAGACAGGATTCCATGCAACCTTCAGGTGAAAATGAAGACCCCAAACCCAGACCCAAACC
>NW_013952700.1:781125-783464 GCF_001266775.1 Austrofundulus limnaeus
CTCCTCCAAGAGACTTCTTCAGTCTGAGAGTTTCAGGCAAAATTCAGGCTTTTAAGCCCTGCCTCCATGTGACTGATACTCACATCACCTGGCTATCACGTGATGTGTCACATCACATGGTTAATTAGGTATCAACGATAACCATGTGATGTGAGTATCAGTCACATGGAGGCAGGGCTTAAAAGCCTGAATTTTGCCTGAAACTCTCAGACTGAAGAAGTCTCTTGGAGGAGTGACGAAACGTTTCATTAGAGAAGAACCCGTCCAGAAGACCTATACAATTTTTTCTTTTTGATTTTTTACCTGGATTACTGAGATGCATCAGGACAACAAATATAGTATATTTTTAACAAACAGCTAAAGTACAAATAACTCAAAACATCGTCCTCTCCCCAGCATGAGGAGCTGTTGACCTGTCCTGCTGCAAATCCAAAATAAACTCAAGAATAACTTTAGTTACATTATTCAGGTGCATAAAGTAAAAAATAATTCATCCTGTTTGAAATCTTGTTGGATGTATCTGTCCAAAAGAGCAAATAAGACTTAAAAATCCATGAGAAGATGAGACAGGATGGATTAATTTGTTCATAGGATGGCACTGAAATGCTTCAGCTAACAGTAGAGCTGATGTCTGAGGCTTCAGCCTGAAGCACAAACTAACTTTCTGTCTCTTCAGAAAACAGCTGCAGCTCGTGTGTCCATGTCGTCACTGCTGCTGCCCTGCATGGACTGACACAGGCTGCGTTCTTGATTTTCTGTAAAACAAATCCATTTTTTTTATTCTTGTATTGTTGCTTCACTGATGCGATCGTCTTTCTGCTCCACCGTTGTCAGTCTGTGATGTGACCGCCTGCAGCTCCTGTGGTTTGCAGAGCAGCACGCCTCCTTCAGTAAACCATGCACTTCTGCCTCCACAAGTTCATGCTCTGCTTTAAGCTTAAAGGCTGCAGTGATCAGGGAGTATAAAATACAAAACTGTATCTAACATTTAGTTAATCATCTACAACATGTCCTTCAAGACCTCAGTTGGTACTCTGTCTGTACTCTGTGGAACGGAAGAGGATGTCACCTTGTTTTAGTTGTAGTTTCTTCAATAAGAGAATTGATTACATTGTTTCTCAAGCATTTTTGTTCTTTTTGGTTGGAACATTGTACTCAACAAGTATGTTGTTCTATAAAGTTTTCTGTTTCTCTTTCTTTTTTCTGATTATAGTTAATTTAATCTATAGGATGATCCCTGCTTGCTCAGGTTTATGAAGGTAACTTGTTCTGTGTTTCTCAGCCCATGAGGTGTTACATGCTGCAGAGGACGCTTTGCGATAAAGTTTCATATGATGCAGTCAAAGCAAACTCATGATGCTCAGTGTGTAAAAAAAATCAGGATAATGAATTTATAATTATGATTTTTAATCTACCGACTGTCCCTGCTCTGGACACGTCAAACCTCAGTCTGCTCTCTAACTTTCTAATCCTTTCCATCCTCGTCTCTCCCAAGGAGAACCTCAGCATCTTCAGCTGTGAAACACTGAAATCATTTCACTTTGAGCTGGTTGAACAGACTGCAGCTCCATGACTCCCTCTAGTGGACGGATGGTGGAAACAGCAGCTGCTGCAGCTTCCTCTGCCTCCTGCTGTTTGACAGCATGCAGCTGACACTGAGAGGACAAGCAGCTGCTCTTTTTACTGCATAAATCATGAATCTTTTGTGTTTCTCCTGCAGGTGAAGGTGGGGCACGAGTGTGAGCTGATGAAGCAGCATGAGTCACTGTGAGGGAGGAGGGAGCCCCTCATTCAAAGCCCTCTGTGTGGAGAACATGGGAACCAGAGGTGAGGTGGCCATCTGTAATGTTACTCATAGGAACAAACCTGGACCTGAACTCTGACCTGGATCCACTTTTTCATCTTTGATGCCTTACTGCGTTAACACAGTGTTCACCTGGCCCTCAGTGTGATGTTCTGGGTATCACCTCCTCCTCCTCTCTCAGTCTCTCTAACAGAGATTCTTAACCCATGGACCGTGAGCGCCACCTTGAGGGCCTCAAAAGAACAACAGTTTTTAACTTTGGGCCGCAGAGGGCCGTGGGACCGCATTGATTTTGAACAAGGTGTAATACACTTTCTCACCACTAGTAGCAGTAGTGCATCACTCAGATGTGTAACTACTTTTTTAATATGTAGAAGAAGAACCCTAGAAACCTGCCAAGAATGGAAATGTATTTTAAATGAAAAGTAGAACCAAAAATGAAGATAATTCATCAAAAAGTTTTTCACTAATACGATGAGCAGCCTCTGTTTTTACCATGCAATATTTTAAAAGTTCAAAACATTATCAAATACAG
>NW_013952700.1:783844-785326 GCF_001266775.1 Austrofundulus limnaeus
TAATAGTTATGGGCAGGTTACAATATAAAATGTTTATCATAATCATGTCTTGTGATTGTTTGACAGGAGTTTTACTTTTAAACTCAAACTATATTTAATTTAGTTATGTTAGTTATGATAGTTTAGTTATAATGTAAATACAATAAAAATTAAACCAAGATTTAGAATAATTATCATTTTGATCCATACATTGGTAATGTCTGACTGGACCTCGTGTCACTTTATGTTCAATAAACTGAGCCCCGAGGTCTAAAAGGTTCAGAACCCCTGCTCTAACAGACACAGATAATGAATTGGAGCTGTATAAACAAAGCAGCCTCCTGCTTTATCCTATAAAGATGAAGTGAAATGAAAAGAACGAGTTCAAACTGTGCTGCATGAAGACAACCACAGGACAGAGCTGTAGAGGATGGACAGCTCCTTCCTGACCGTAGAACAATAGATGAGAGCCATGATGAGCCACTGATGCTCTGACCCCCTCCTCCTTCAGGGGGGGCTGATGGTTGACACCAGGTCTAAGTGTAAGGTGTAAGTCTTTCTTCAATTCATGATAAGTTGGAAGAAAACCACAAGTAGAGGAGGTTCAGTCTCCTGATCATCCAGACTCATTTGACGCTCCTCAGCTAAAGAGTAGAAACGCTCTGATTGGCTGCTGTTACTGGGTGTTCCAGTGGAAAAGACGTTGTTATATCAGTGAGTTACAGAGAAATGAGCAGGAGAGGACACAGAAAACACTGAGTTTGGATCAGTCCTGCAGCTGGGACTGCTCTGATGGTCACTCTGTCTGCCACAATAACAAAGACACATTCATGTCCTCCTCCTCTGCTGGCATTCTGTCCTACAGAGTCCTCTGACTCACTGACCCACCTCCACACCTTCAACAGCACATTCACTCAAACCCTACTTCCTGCATTCAGTTTGTTTATACAGCTCCAAGTCACATCAAAGTCGTCTCAGGTCTCTTTACAAAAACTACTGGCACAGTTCCCCTAAAGCACTAATAGGGGAACTATTTTCCTGATTAGTGCTCTTGCAAATTTTAAAATGTATTAGTGGATTATCACTTGCTAAATTTACAGGCTAAATTTAGAAGCACTAACTGAGGTCTATAAATGTTATTGATCAACATTAATGTTAACGGCTGAGGGTGAAAGCTGTCATTTTGTTTATATGTGTGTCACTTATCCATCAGGTGACATATTGACAATATGTAAACCCAAATACAGCTGTGGAACGTCAACGATAAGTCTTAAGAGAACAACATTTGACTCATGCTGTCTGTTGAAGAACGGGCCTCATGCAAGAACCGTTGGTACAAACAGATTTGTTCTTAAGTTACAAAAGGACAACTGACATTACCAACTTTTAAAAACTGTTACGGCCAGAGGTCATTCTTCTATGTTTATACTAAAGCATGGAATGACATTCCTCAAAACATAAAGTCCATTTCAAAACTACAGCCCTTTAAGAAGAATCTTGTCT
>NW_013952700.1:786326-789105 GCF_001266775.1 Austrofundulus limnaeus
GAGAGAGAGAGAGAGAGAGAGAGAGAGAGAGAGAGAGAGAGAGAGGAGCTCAGCTCGGTGTTTGAGTCCAACAGGACTGTAGAAGCTCATTCTGTCTGGATTTAAGGTGTTTTTTCACAAACTATTCATTCATTTTTTTTAAGTTGAGGGACATTACATTAGCTTTTAGCTGCGCTGCTGATCAGCGCTATTTATAGAACATGAACGGACTCGCGGGAACCTGGTCACACGTGGAGTCTGTGTTGGTGATTCTTGCTGTAACATTTAAAATAATTATTGATAAGGTAACCATGCTGTGGCTTCACCTGTCGCATTTTCTTTTAAAGAAAGAAAAAGGAGCTTGCAAAGCTGTCGCATCAGTGCTACGTGATTAAAAGCAGAGTTTTCATCGCGCGTCTAATCTCTCTCACACATACACATACATATATGTCTTTCTATTTTTGTGAGGACCACACACAGCACTCAGCCTCGCTCCGCGCCGTCTTTTTTCTCCCAAGTTTGGTGAAAGGCGGATATGGAGGGGTGCAAAAATAGCAAAGGGGGGTTACCCGACGTGTCAAAACTGGATGCAGACGGTTCCTGACCAAGTGTCAATATGGTGACGAGTCGTGAGCGAGAACGTGTTGAATCAGCTGCCCTGATTTTTAAAGATCTGCATCAGCCAAAGAAAAAGTCATGAGTGTTAATCAAAAATAAACATCTTCAGTACTGCAATGATTATTGACAAAGTTGATTATAAAATGATTGACTGGCATTTCATTTTGTTGTGATGATGGTGTCATTCAGACTGTTTCTAAAGGATTACATGAGGCGTCACAGCTGTTAGAAGTCAGGCAGAAGAATCTATATGAGATCAGTGAAAGCACAGGTTTTTTTCTTCAGCTCAGTTCAAACTATTTTATTTATCTCCAAGTGGTAATTCAGTTTGGTAGTCACCTACACACACAAGTTTGTATTTCTATCCTTACTAGGACCGTTCATTGACTTCCATTCATTTCCAGTATTTTCTACAGCCTAACCCTGATCACAAACCCTAAAACTAACCTAAACTCAATTCACACCTTAGTCCTAAACCTAACCCCCAACCCAATAAATGGAGTTCCCCCATGTTAGGACCGGTCTTTGGTCCCCATTAGGACTACTGGTCTTGAAAATGTAGGTGTGTATACCAGAAGCAGTACTAAATAGGTAACAAAAACAAATACACACCCACACTCACACTCACACACACGCAAAACAACAAAGCAATTAGTATTGAGCTTAGGTATGCACAACAACAAAACCAACAGGGACTGGTTATGTGGAGACAGAGACCACTTCTATTTATTTTGGGGCCTAAAATTTTGCAAGCTGAACTAATGTTCACACATCTGTGCCACTAGACTTGTTTTTGTGACGGGTCACAGAAGCTAGGCTGCATGCAGGGCAAGGTGGAGCATGGGTCCACCACTTACAGGTGGACTGATGTAGGACCTGAACAGAGGTGACGATGGGCACAGAGGGAACAGTTTTACCTCCTGGATGGAGTAAAGGTTTGCTGCCTGGTTAAATCAGGGCCAAACTGAGAGTAAGAACACAGCAGCTCTCACTGAGGGAGCTGTGATCAGCATTTGAGACACTTCAAAATCTGTTTACTTAAGATGGGATCTTACGTTAGACTATTAGTCACACAATGAGATTTGTTTTATTACAAGAATAAAATCATAATATTATGAGAAAAAAATTCATAAACTTATATGACATGTCCAATTTCCGTTCCCCTCATTTCCTTGTCATTTTCCTCTCACCTGCTGTAGACAGCAAAGTGTGTCTCTGTGTAAAGTAGTGCATGATGACTTTGGGTAGCTGTTAGTGTAATAGATGCTTTCATCAAAATTATGTGACCACTTAATCATACAGTGCAGCCAATAAATGCAATACAGCTTCAGTGTATCATATAGTCATTTGCACAATCATTTCAAAGTTCTGCTAGTAATAAGTTGATGCTGATGTGACAAAAGATTGGTAAGTATTTCTTTTAACTGAGTATAAATTGACTGAGTATAAATAAAGTATAAATTCACAAGTTCCTCAACATTCATCTCTTTAATGCAGTGGTAAGAGTGCTTTTTGAGTAAAAGTTCTTAAAATATTATGACTTTATTCTTGTAATTTTACAACATTAATGTTGTAATTTTATGACTTTATTCTCGTAATGTTACGACTTTAATGTCGTAATATTATGACTATTCTCATAATTACAACTTTAATGTTGTAATACAGTATTATGACTTTATTATCGTAATGTTACAACTATGACTTTATTTTCGTAATGTTACAACTTTAATGTTGTAATATTATGACTTTATTCTCGTAATGTTACAACTTTAATGTTGTAATATTATGACTTTATTCTCATAATATTACAACTTGAATGTTGTAATCTTATGACTTTATTCTCATAATGTTACAACTTTAATGTTGTAATGTTACGACTTTATTCTCTCAATGTTACGACTTTATTATCACAATTTTATGACTTTAATGTCGTAATATTAAGACTATATTCTTGTAATATTACAACTTTAATGTTGTAATCTTGACTTTATTCTCGTAATGTACAACTTTAATGTTGTAATAGTATGACTTTCTCCTCGTAATGTTATAACTTTAATGTTGTAATCTTGTGACTTTATTCTCGTAATGTTACAACTTTAATGTTGTAATCTTGTGACTTTATTCTCGTAATGTTACAAATTTAATGTTGTAATCTTATGACTTTATTCTTGTAATGTTGACT
>NW_013952700.1:790105-791930 GCF_001266775.1 Austrofundulus limnaeus
ATTCTCATAATATTACAACTTTAATGTTGTAATCTTATGACTATGCTCGTAATGTTACAACTTTATTCTCACAATTTTACATATATAATGTAATATTATTACTTTATTCTCGTAATATAACAACTTTAATGTTGTAATATAATGACTTTATTCAAGTAATATTACAACTTTATTCTCACAATTTTGCAACTTTAATGTTGTAATCTTATGACTTTATTCTCGTAATGTTACATCTTTAATGTTGTAATCTTTTGACTTTACTCTCATAATGTTACAACTTTAATGTTGTAATATTACATCTTTATTCTCATGATGTTACAACTTTAATGTTGTAATCTTATGACTTTATTCTCGTAATGTTACAACTTTAATGTTGTAATCTTATGACTTTATTCTCATAATGTTACAACTTTAATGTTGTAATCTTATGACTTTATTCTCGTAATGTTACAACTTTAATGTTGTAATCTTATGACTTTATTCTCGCAATGTTATGACTTTATTCTCACAATCTTACAACTTTAATGTTGTAATATTATGACTTTATTCTCGTAATATTACAACTTTAATGTTGTAATATTATGACTTTATTCTCGTAATATTACAACTTTAATGTTGTAATATTATGACTTTATCCTCGCAATGTTACAACTTTAATGTTGTAATCTTGTGAATTAATTCTCATAATGTTACAACTTTAATGTTGTAATCTAGTGACATTATACTCGTAATGTTACAAATTTAATGTTGTGATCTTATGACTTTATTCTCATAATGTTATAACTTTATTCTCACAATTTTACAACTTTAATGTTATAATCTTGTGACTTTATTCTCGTAATGTTACAACTTTAATGTTGTAATAGTATGACTTTATCCTCGTAATGTTGCAACTTTATTGTTGTAATCTTTGACTTTATTCTCGTAATGTTACAACTTTATTCTCACAATTTTACAACTTTAATGTTGTAATATTCTGACTTTATTCTCGTAATGTTACAACTTTATTGTTGTAATGTTGTGACTTTATTCTTGTAATGTTACAACTTTAATTTTGTAATAGTATGACTTTATCCTCGTAATGTTACAACTTTAATGTTGTAATAGTATGAATTTATCCTCGTAATGTTACAACTTTAATGTTGTAATCTTGTGACTTTATTCTCGTAATATTACAACTTTAATGTTGTAATCTTGTGACTTTATTCTCGTAATATTACAACTTTAATGTTGTAATCTTGTGACTTTATTCTCGTAATGTTACAAATTTAATGTTGTAATAGTATGACTTTATCCTCGCAATGTTACAACTTTAAAGTTGTAATCGTATGATTTTATTCTCATAATGTTGACTTTATTCTTACAATGTTACAACTTTATTTTTGTAATATTATGACTATTCTCATAATATTACAACTTTATTGTTGTAATATTGACTTTCTCATAATTTTTGATATGGTGTGATTTGAAGATTTATCATTTAAAACTTAGTCCATTATTACTGATAATTTTGGCTGTCAATAAAAAATAAATAAATAAATGTGAATTTTTGTCCTCATATTTCAGTCTTGTTTGATGGGTGTCAGTTTTGCAACACAGGTGTACTACTTGTACTTTTACAACTACCAGTAATTTTACAGTATTTACCAAGACTGTTTTTATTATTAAAGCTTGCACTATTTTGTTTTGTTAATCGATTTATTGTTTTTATTGTATTTATTGTTTTATTGTTATTTTATTATTGACTTTTGAAAGGTGATCTTGGGAGTTTTGAAGGCATCTATTAATAAAAAGTTTTTTAATAATAATAATAATAATAATAATA
>NW_013952701.1:0-1178 GCF_001266775.1 Austrofundulus limnaeus
GTTTGGAGTCAGTGTTCCCTTGTAGGTTTCAGCGGTGTTTTCCATTAGGGGTTTCACTGCTTGTTGTTTTCTAGTGTGGAGGTACGGCGGTAAGAGCTTCCTTTTTTTTTCCCCCTTCCTTTTCATCGGCTCGGGAGCATTCCGTGGTTTCGAGGTGGGCTTGCTGGTCGCCTTTACCGTGCCACTGGTTTGTAAATGCATAAATACCCACCGTTACGCCTCACGAAGACTAGGGGTGAGCTTAGTAAGCTTTTTTTTTAGGTAGCTAGCGGGGACACTGCCTTCTTGGTATAAAGTTTGTGTGCGCATTTTTGAAGGTTGCATTTTGTAGGTTACTATATTACTTTGTTTTTGTAAGTTGTAGCCATGGATGGAATTGTGGAGGATTTTCTTGAGTCACCAAGTGAAAGTGGTTTGAACATGTGTACAAAAAAACAGCTTATAATGATCGCAGAGCATTATAAAATTGATTTGGGTAATACACAGAAACTTAAAGAGCTTGTTAAGGGTCAATTGAAGCTTGAATTGTTTGAGGCTGGTGTATTAAAGCCTGGTGGTGATAAGCCATGTGTGTCGGTAGATTCGTCAGTATTAAATGCGACTGCTTTGTCTTTTGAGCAACAGAAAGAATTACTTTTGTTAAAATATAAAGCTGAACAGGAAAGTCAGAAAATGCGTCAGGAAACGGAACAAAGACGTCAGGATTTGGAGCTGGCTAAACTTGAGCTGGAGAAGCATAAACTTCAGCTTATTGGAGAGGGTAAACTAGAAGCTGATAAGCAGTATTCTCTAGGTTTGCATCATGGAACAAGATCAGATGATTTTGCTGACTTGAGATTGGTTCCAAAGTTCAATGANAAATTACAATACGGTTAAGTCTGCAGTTTTGAAAGCATTTGAACTTGTGCCTGAGGCGTATAGACAGCGTTTTCGTGGTTGGAAGCATGGAGAAAAGTCTCATTTAGAATTTATGTGGGATTTAAGGACTCATTTTGATAGCTGGTGTTCCTCGGCGGGTGTGAAAACGTTTGAAGAGCTTCGAGAATTGATAATTTTGGAGCAGTTCAAAAATTCTGTGTCTGATGCTATTTCAGCTTATATTGGTGAACGTAATGTTAAGACTGTGGCAGAGGCAGCTGCTCTGGCAGACGATTATTCCTTGACTCATTTAGCTGGTC
>NW_013952701.1:2178-3034 GCF_001266775.1 Austrofundulus limnaeus
CCTACGCAGTGTTAGAAAGGTTGTCAGATCAGAATTATTTGATCTCTACACCTGTTCGTCGATCTGAAAAAAACCTGTTTCATGTAAACCTTTTGAAACCTTACGTGTCTTGTGACTTATCGGATGGAGTGTCTGCAATGAGTGCTGCTAGTCATCCTGTTTGTTTATCAATATCATCAGGTGATTCAGTTGTAGCAGACCTGAAAACTGACGACCCTTTGAGTCCTGATGATGCCATGGTGACTGGCCGTTTGAAGAGGTTGAAAGAGTTGTTGGGCCATTTGGAGCCATTACAGCAAGAGCAATTAAGTCAATTAATAACTAATTTTCCTAGTTTGTTTGCAGATACACCTTCACGTACCACGTTGATACAGCACGATGTTGATGTGGGAGAGTCGTCTCCTAAAAGGCAAAGTTTTTATAGAGTACACCCGGAAAGGCATAAACAGCTTAAGGCTGAAGTAAGATATATGATTGAGAACAATATTGCTGTCCNCTGTGGTGTTACACCTGTGTTGTGTGCTACATCTGTAAAGCAGAAGGTGGAAGGGTTTGTTGGTGTTAAACCTGGTTTGGAGTCATACTTGCCTTTTATTACAGAAGGTTTTGTGTCTTTGGTGGGCAGTAAAGATAAGTTGCGTGTGAGAATCTTACGTGACACTGGTGCCTTTGACTCCTTCATTGTTGCTTCTACTTTGCCATTTTCAGATGTCACCTATGTTGGTTCAAATATTCCTGTTCAGGATATGGGAATGAATGTTTTAAGTGTGCCACGACATAAAATAACGCTACTTTGTGATCTCTTTCAGGGTGAAGTTTCTGTTGGTGTTCGTCCTGCATTGCCTGTGGATGGTGT
>NW_013952701.1:4034-4405 GCF_001266775.1 Austrofundulus limnaeus
ATGTGAATGGTTTCAGATACAGACTGTACATGGCTCAGCAAGTTGCCAGGAAAAAGTTGACTAAAGTGCAGTCTAAAATGAAAAAGCGTTACGATTGTAAAACTGAGAATAAAGAATTTTTTCCTGGAGACAAAGTGTTGGCACTGACTCCACTTCTCACATCTCCCTTTCAAGCAAAGTACTCTGGGCCCTACGCAGTGTTAGAAAGGTTGTCAGATCAGAATTATTTAATCTCTACACCTGCTCGTCGATCTGATAAAAACCTGTTTCATGTAAACCTCTTGAAACCTTATGTGTCTCGTGACTTATCGGATGGAGTGTCTGCAATGAGTGCTGCTAGTCATCCTGTTTGTTTGTCAATATCGTCAGGT
>NW_013952701.1:5927-24634 GCF_001266775.1 Austrofundulus limnaeus
GCGCCTGCCCTCTTTTCTCTTTTGCGCAGGTGTTCTGGATTAAGAGGGCCTGATATAAGCGACCCACAGGACGCACAGAAAAAGACGCACAGGACAGGACGCACAGGGCGCGACTCGCAGAGGGAGAGAGCGACCGGCTGTACATTCAGAAGGGCGTCTGCAGTCGTGGGCGTGGACTGGTTTGGCGTCCTCCTCTTCCTCCTTCCTTCCACCATGCTCTGGGCGCGTGGCACGGACTGGCGTCGCGTGCAGCGGAGCACCATCTTTCATTTTTTTCTTTTACTCTTAGTTTAGTTTAAATAAATGCTTTTGTTTTGATATTTTAACACGCCTCGTCTCCCTATTTTGTTGCGGCTTGGAGCCGGCCGTAACAATCAGAACAAACGGCCTCCGGAGGCAGAGATAAAAATGTTTCCCTGGTGGAAAATATAGAACATAAACTCTAATTACATTTGTGCATTTCCACTCCCCCCCACCAGAAAAGTGTTTTATTTCTGTGACACAGGCCTTGCACAAAAGAGACTTTTAGGCTTAGCAGAAAGGGCAATAAATTCCCACGAAAATATATTTGCTGTTTAAGTGAATTACTGATTTTGTTATAGTTTTAGAAGCCTGTTTCTAGGAAACAAACGCAAGCTACTGTTTTATGTTTGGATCTATTATATGATTTAAATCTATAAAGTGGCTAATGCAAAATTGATGTCACAAGTTGTGTGACAAAAAAAAACCCTGAACATTTAGGCAGCTTCAAGTTTGAAAAGTGCTTTAAAAGGTTCGTCTATAGATGCATGTAGTTTTTCGAAAAGTTGCAAAAATGGCTTCAATCAATCTGATTTACAGAAATTAGGCTAGAATTTAGCGTGGTAGTAGCTGGGATTCATCCACATCATTTACAAGGTTTGACCCAAAAGGGCTGCTTCTCTTTACTGAAATAGACTCAAATATCTCAACTTTAAATATTCAAATTATGAAATAACCGGCATGAAAAGTCAAAGTTTTATTACTCTTTATTTGTAGTTATTATCCAACTTTTTTTTTTTTTTACAATTGAATCCTAAACATGTGTCACAAACATCAGAAAATACAACATTAAATACAGAGCTACAAGGCAGAAGGCTAAAAGCATTTTTTTTCTCCACTGTGTGTCTTAAGTTCTGTTAACAGAACATGTCTGTATGGTTTATAGCAGTTCAACTGTAATAAAGTCTATTTCTATCAGTAACAGCAGGTTGATCCAAGTCAAAGGTTGAAAGTCGGCAGCATTTATGACTAAAACCCTTTTTTAGTGGAGAAAGAAAAACACATTTCCAACATAATAGTGCTTAACATCTCACTGGCGTATGAGTCCATGTGTGCCAAAGGTGCCGAAACGTACAGGAAGAGATTGATTTACACCATCACATTCAGAGTCTATGAGATGGGTTGGAGTAGTGGTAGGTACCTTTGTAAACAGCCTATAACTTTGAGTTTTTGGTTCAGAATGAGACTAAATGCAGATTTACAGTCCTCCCAGACCTCCCCAGACTTATTTGACAAGGAGGACATTCTGCTCCAGCTTCTGGGGACAGCTGTCCTTGTTTTTGATGCCATTGGCCCGCGGGCGTCGCAGGTTGAGAAAGCTAAAGCGCGTCTCCAATGTAAAGGTTTTCTTGATGTTGGAAGTTGAGATGCTGCTGCTGCTGTTGTTGTTTCCAGGCGGTGTGTTGTCCAGATCCCCCTCTGCGCCTTCAGCTCGATCGCCTGCAGAGAAGAAGCCGGTCAGTCTAAAACCCATGGGTCAAACACAAGGCCCGCAGGCCAAATTCAGCCCACGGGTGACTTCTTTCTGGCCCGCCAAAAGTCTGATTTTTTTAAAAAATTTTTGCTACATATAAAAAATAGTTTTTATATCAATAGTAACTTTAAATAATTTAAAAAGGTGAAGGATGAGAGCTTGGCTTTCAATAACCATGGCTCCCTGAGTAACTTAGTTAAAAAGACCTGTATTTACTATCGAGTAAAACTCTTTACTTTTAATAATGTTTCTGTATTTATTTCACATTTAGTCAGCTGTACACGTAATACTTTTCAGTTTTTGAAGCGGACGTGTTAAAACGCTGTTTCTATGCAGGAAATACCACGTAGAGCTCAGTTATTGTTTGCTAGCGGTGGAACGTGACGTTTTCTGTTTAGCCAAAGTTAAACATGAAGCAAAGTTAATTACAACTTGCCCTTTGAGGGCCACCATTATGTTCGTGGCCTTTAGGGAAAATTAATTTGACGCCCCTGGTCTAAGGTTTTAACTATTCTTTATTTAAGGGAGCAAACAGCAAGAATCTAGCCATTTTCTTTAATGTATATATTTACCCACCTTAAAACTAAACATAGCTAGTAAATCTTTGTTTATTAAACTCAATAAAAGGCCCAGCTTTCCTTGAAGGAGTGCAAACCACCTGCAGTTTTTCAGGATTCAATAATTAAATCAGTTGTACTCAGAGTTGTAAAGTACAAATACTTTGTTACTGTACTTAAGTAGAAAGTTTGATTATCTGTACTTTACTTGAGTAATTATTTTTCAGCGTACTTTTTACTTTTACTCATTACATTTTCACACAATTATCTGTACTTTCTACTCCTTACATTTTTTAAAAAAGGTAAGAAGTAGAAAGTCGTTACTCCTATTTTATTCTGAGTTATTACTTTAAAAAAATACTATCCTGATAAATTGTGTCTCCTGGATAGAGTGAATTTAATTGTGGTTGGATGAGAAGTATAAATACTGTATATACCATTCTGACACCATATTAGCTTGTACACAACCCATCACAGCTGCACGCCATTAGAAAAAGTTTTTTTTGGAGAAGTCACCTCCCAATAAACGTCATTTTGGAAAATCTAACTGCTCACTTTTACTCAGTACTTTTACTTTTAATACTTACTGTACATAATCTTGTCAATTAATGTTTAAAACACTGTGTGAATGTATTTTTCCTCACCCAGGAGACATTTCAATATGACAAATCAACTCACTTTTTTAAACAAACCCCTTGATATTATCACTACCTACAAATATTTTGGAATTACTTTTGATTCTCATTTGACTTATCGTGATCATGTACAAGTCTTAACCACTAAGTTGAAACKYAAATTATAAGTTTATTCAAAAATTAGATCCAATCTGACATCTTCTGTTTCAAATATCTATCTTCATGCCATTATACTCTCAACCATGTTGTACTGTTTACCTGTTTGGTCTCTTACAACAAATGAAATCTTAGAACCCATAGTTAGGCTCTACAACAGGGCCTACAAAATTCATAAAAAACTTCCTGGTTGGACTCATCACTGTATAGTTCTTTCATTGTCTGATGCCTTGACTTTTCAGAATTATGTTTTGTATAGTGGTATTAATTTATATTTTCAGATCTTCCAAGGTGCCAATTATGGAACTCTCTGTGCATTGCTGCCCAAATCAAATTCTGGAAGTGGTCATTCAACTAGATCTGTTACAAAAGGACAACTGATATTACCAACTTTTAAAAACTGTTACAGCCAGAGGTCTTTCTTCTATGTTTATACTAAAGCATGGAATGACATTCCTCAAAACATAAAGTCCATTTCAAAACTACAGCCCTTTAAGAAGAATCTTGTCTGCCATCTGCTGGACACTTTTTGTTGTGCTCATATTTAGATGTCCTATTTTGCAAATGCTGCCTTTTTGAAATTTGGTATGCTTGTTTGTCTTTGAGTCTATGGTGTATAATGATGTGATTGTGATGCTGTAATTCTGAGTGTTTTATGTGCTGCAGAACAGCAACCTGCTGTAAAACAGCAAGTATGCTGAGTCAGGCTTGATTTTTAATAATAATTTCCTGTTAAATAAATAAATCAAATCAAATCAAGAAGATTTAGTGTCAGAAATTTACTTTTGATACTTATGTACAAAAAATATCAGAAATTTGACTTTTACTCAATATTCTTAGAGAAGACTAACTTTTACCAGAATATTTTTATGATAAGATACTTGTACTTTTACTCAAGTATCACTTTTAGGTACTTTATACAACACTGGTTGTACTGATTGTATCGAAATTCTTCCTATAAATTTCATTCAAACTTGTTCAATGGTTCATGATATTTAGGGCTTTTTTTTCTTTTGGGATGAGACACAAACTGTCCTGACAGTGAAGGTGGGACAGCAGCAGCACAGCTCAAAGATCTTCATTAAAACTGACTGAAGCATTGTGAACAATTTCCTCTCTGAAAACAGATCACTGATGAGTTTTTGTCTCGGCACACGAGTGGCCTAGCTTGTTGTCACTTTGATGAATATTGCGTTTTCGAGGAGCAGGTGGGAGCCACGCAGGCAGTGTGAGATCGAGCACCTAACCCAAAATAGACCCTGAAATTTCATCCATCTCACTTTAGTCTTGTTTTTCCTGCTCCCGTGTGTAAAAACAGTTAGGGAGAGCTTTTTCCCTTTTGTAAGCCTAAGCTGTATCCATCGCTCACCTCGCTCCAGGTCGTATTCGGGCGACGACGCCCCACTGCACTCGCTGCGAGGTCCGAGCACCGGCGAGATGAGGCCGAAGTCCGACAGGGACACGGTGCTGGGGAGGTCCAGGCTGCAGGGCCTGGACAGGAGAGTCGGGGAGGACGTGGAGGAGGAGGAGGAGGGTGTGGGTGACGGAGAGGCAGAAGAAGACATGCCGGAGGAGGAGGAGGAAGAGGAGCTGGCGAAGGGGCATGGCGACAGCATCTCCTGAGGGCTGCTGGGAGTTGAACCAAGACTGCTGGTGGAGCGAGTCTCAGAGTCCTCCTCAGACATGATGCTTCCACCAACGCACAGGTCGTCCTCAAAGCACTCTGAGGCCACTGCAGGGCGGGACGATGAAGAAAGTCAAACAGGAGAGAGACGATTAGAAAATATGATGAATTAGGATAAGAATAACAAACTAGAGCAGGGGTCTGCAACCTGCGGCCCTGGGGCCACATGCGGCTCTTTGGTCCCACTGCAGTGGCTCTTTGAAAATGTGACCAAGCATAACAGAATACATATATATATATTGTTTTTTATACTCACAACAGAAATCATTTGTATGCAAATATGTGATTAATACTAATACAAAAAGTAAAACATGTTAGCTCATGCTAGCCTGTTGTTTACTTAAATAATCCAACTTTTTTCTATGATCTTTCTCTCAAATCCATCAGAATTACCTTTAAAGAATTTGGACTACATAATAATAAGAATTAGAAAAAAATATGCCTTAATAGTTCAGTTGTACTAGTTTTTATGAAATTCAGTAAAAACTTTAAACAGTATTTTTCTTGTTTACATGAATATGATCTTTTCATTTTCATGAATATGATCTTTTCATTTTTCCTGATGTGCTAAATAATAATACATAACATTCACAATAGATTTTTTTAGTTTTATAATGTCACCTCTACTGGCCATATAAGTTCATGAAAAGGCCTCAAAAAGGCCCACGACCCACTAGTTGATAATCGTAGTTGTAGCTTGTTTTGCGGCTCTGAACACATTTTATTAGTGAGCCAAGTAGCAGAAATGGCTCTTTTGATCATAAAGGTTGCAGACCCCTGAACTAGAAAGATATATAGATAGAATTGAAAGTACTCTAAACAGCCTCATCACACTGTGAGACCTTATTCTCACCACATACAGTAAATCAAAGCATGTGAATGCACAGTCAGCGTGGGAGGTTATTTTGAGTCTCATGTCCTGCTTAGCTTAGCGTCTGAACTGGACTGCTGTTACCATGGTATCAACATTGGGATGCAAGAAGCAGATACTCATTTTGTTGACTTTTATTTTTCTAGTTTTGAGGTATTTCTAATGCTGTAAAATAAAAATTTGACATTTCTGATTCTGAAGTTAAAAATGTGAACTAAACATAAATAGCTAGCTTTTTTGTGTGGATTTTCTTTTTAAAATCTCCAGTTTTCAAGCTTATAAATTTTGTTTTAGCAGTGAAATACCAGTACAAAAATTTTAATTTTTTGATTTTTGAGTTTACCTATAATGCTTTACTCTGAATGACGTCTGCCAATTCTGTTGAAACTGTTAAAATATTCAACATTAAGCTAACTTGCTCTCACAAATCATTAAGAAATGTAATGAAATAATAGTGTTACATTTCACATGAATTAACAAGTCTGTGTACTGTGTATATATGTACTTTCACATGTGTTATTAACCATGAATAAACAAGTACTACAATGGTTTTGGAAGTAATTAGCCTTCATGAGTAAAGCATTAATAAATGTCTTAATGCATAGTTTATTAAGTATGAATCATTCTTAACGATGTTTTCAAACTAACCTTTTATTTATTTATATAATGATTAAGTAAGGCTAATTAAGGTGTCGTTATTAAGTGCTACCAAATGTTTAAATGAAAGTCATGACTGTAGAATAAAAGGTTTTAATGGCTGCTTTTATGTCCAGAAAACATGAAATGCATTCTTCGTGTTTATGACAGCTGTCTCTATCAGAGCTGTCTCGAACTCATTACATGTAAATAAATTAGCTTTTACCCATTTATGTCATCAGTTTTCCTGTTTTATTTCTGCAGTTATACTCTTATCAGACTTGGCAAGAATGAAAAACATTCAGCAGACATATCTAAACTGAATCACTGTGTTAAACATGTTTTTTTAAAGCCACTCTCCATTCTACAGGCTGTGACTTGAACAGAACAAGACGATTTGTCATCAAAAGTCTAAAAGTTTCAGTTTTTTGTGGCATGATATTCTATGTTCAAAGCTCAGAAGTGAAACTACAGCAGCTGTCTGACATTTAAAGAGTCACCAGGTGAGCTTTTGTTATTCCAGCAGCAAGAAGAAAGGTTTAATCTTTACTAATCAACCTTTTCTGGTACCGAGACATTTCTGAGGACCACTAAAGCAAAAGGCAGGAACCCCTCTTCAATATTTACAAAGAACAGACCACAGAATAATATGAGAAATGTCACATTGTGCTCACTGGAGATTTGGTCCGACTCCATCTTAAAGCCGGAGAGGTCGTCCCCGTCCCCCTCGGCACCGACTCCGGGTCTTCGAGGGCCCATGATGGAGATTCTGCGGCGTTCGTGGATTTCATCTGAGATCATCTCCAGGTTCTTCAGAGCCGTCTTGTACTCTCCTTTGGCCTGAGACAGCTTGGCCTGCCGCTCGTCCACGTTCTTCTTCAGGTTCTGCAGTGATGAGGAGGAAGACGTTAGAGGACAGCAGGGAGAAATGCTGAAGGACAAAAGTCCCTCTTAGATCTGGCAAGGAGAGGAGGGCTGAAAATAGCTCTGAATTCAGGATTTAATTGTCACATAAAATAAGATGTTGCTTTTGTGCTGAGGTATTTGAGCCATCACTTCGAAACGAGGATTAAGTCTAAAAGTTTTATGTGGAGAAATAGGCAGATATAGTGTTTTGATTAAAACGCTTGCAAAAATAACATTTTGTCAAAATAACAAATGTGTTATAAGTGTGTTTAAGACTGGCCTGAAGACACATCTTTTCAAATTAGCGTACCACTGTTAATTCCTATTTTCAATACGTCTGTTTTTGTTGTCCACACTTCTGTTTCTCCCCCCACAACCCCATTGTTCACTTTGTCTACATTTTTGTATTTTATTATATGACTGTTCTGTACTCCGTATTTCTGTTTCTCCCACACTACCTTATGTATATATATGTATCTACATTTTTTTTCTTTTTCTATTGTACAGTGTCCTTGGGTGTCCTGAAAGGCGCTTTATAAATAAAATGCATTAGTATAAAAAATGTATTATTTCAATGAACTGTACGAAATATCCTAAAAAAATTTGTTTGAAGCACCTTTTTGAGCAGTAGCAAACAAAAACACGATTTTGAGGAAAAACACCTTAAAATGTTGAGATTTTCCCTGTAAGCTATCAAAGCTTTTGTTTCTTTCCAGCTGGGAAATCTCAATATTCAAATACTATTTGAGGTTTCTTTTTTCAAATGACATAAAAAATCCTCATTAAAATTACATAAAATTAGGATTTAGACCAAATATTTATGTATTTCTGTAACAAACAGGACAAATTAAATAATATCTCTGGATCTACTAATGATATCAGGGTGATCTAAGTATCAAAATGTAGCTTTTAAAGCAGGAATCTGAAAACATGATTAGGTCATTTTGAACAAATTTGACTTAATCCTCGTTTCGATGTGATGGGTCACGTATTTGAAAATTCAACACCAAGCAGATTTTTTTTAAAGAGGAGTTCCTTCAGCTTGATAAGAAATTTGCCCTAATTAGACACATTTTAAAAAGCTGCAACTCATGCATTTGTCAAAGAAAAGCTGCCTCAAGTTAAGATAAAACATTTTTTTATCTAAAGAATTTGCACACAGACAAAAAAAACATATCACCATTTGTGGTCAAGGTCATAACATTCCAATTTCTTTAGAAACATTAAAGACAAATGTTTGGTTTAAAGTCACTCCGTACCTCCAGCTGCAGGTAGTACTTTGCCTTCATCTCAAAGTAGGGCCTGTTTATGGAGGAGGAGAGGAGGTCAGGATTAGATTAAAGAGGGTAGAAAACATCGTCCTAGAAAAGAGCAGTACCCACATCACCATAGCAACCTGGCAGAGGAGAGGAGATAAAGGCATTATGATGTTGGATGAGAGCGCCATGCAAAACCAATCAACACCCCGCTGAGGCAACACGCAGCAATGCTGTAGCTTTCTAACACTCTGGCAGCTTCAAATCCAACTGTTGTTCAGGTTCGACTCGGTCAAGATCAATCCAAACTTAAGAAATGAACTTCCTAAATGGACTTGAGAGGTAAAACAGACCTTTAATATTCAGTGTTCGCACTGTTGAGCTGAAATGTGGGTCAGAAAATTCTGAGTAAATATCCAGAACGAACAGATTTTTGGATATGAAAGCACAAGCAGATTTCTTAAATGGATCCATGATTAGCTGTAACATTGGACTTTATTTGACAAACATTTATTTTAACTGTAAAATAAAGACAGTAAAAGTAGGATGTTTAGTTTTATAAATTTTTAAAAATATATTACAAAGACAGAGCCATTTTATTTACACGCAAAGCATTCTGGGTAAATGGCATCAACTAGGTCATTGGTGCGAGGCTGCTAGCGAGATAAATTCACCCTGAAGGTTAAGCTTGGACCTTGATGATCGACTCTTTTAAATGAAACCAGAGAGCGTTGACAGAGAGGAGAAGGTAGAAATGACTCAGCCTGTAACTGAAAATATGGATGGGCCTGTTAGCCTTTGCGCTAGCGCCGACGCCATATTGCCTTATATGTATTAGCTCAGCGCTAGCACGACAAACAAGCTAAACTGAGGTCCTCCATCCATATTTTCAGTTGCAGGCTGAGTCATTTCAACGTTCCCCTCTCTGTCATGTGGATGGAGGACCTCTGTGACGAGAGGAGAATGTGTAGCGCTAAGCTAATACATATATTTGGTGATAGTGTCGGTGCTAACGCTAACAGGCTAAGCTGAGGTTCTTCTTCCATGAAGCAGCTCTGTTGTCCTCCATCTATATTTTCAGTTACAAGCTGAGTCATTTCTACRTTCTCCTCTCTGTCAACGCTCTCTGGTTTCATTTAAAAGAGTCGATCATCAGATATTGTCCAAGATTAACCTTCAGGGTGGATATAGCTCGCTAGCAGCCTCGCACTGAGGACCTATCCACAACATCATTTACCCAGAATGCTTTGCGTGTAAATAAAATGGCCCCGTCCATGTAATATATTTTTAAACTTTTTGTTTAAAAATGATTAAAAAAACTGAACATCCTACAGTATTTTTACAGTCTTTATTTTACAGTTAAAATATATGTTTATTAAATAAAGTCTAATGTTACAACTAATCATGGATCCCTTTAAAGTCCTCCTGCAGGCCTATGGAAATGTACAGTTGAGTTATGAGTTTTGTTGTTTATGTATGCACCTAAACATTTAAGATTATGCTTTTTAGGATGTCAGGTTAAATAACTGGAGATTATGTGTGGAGTTGATACAAAACATTGCAAAATTCCACATCCAAGTGGCGGTAAGAAATCTGTGCAACTTGGCCAGGCATGTCCTGCATGTCTTAAAATCAGATCAGAGACTACAGGAGGCTGACAAAGCCCCCGCCTCACTCAGTGATGGAACACACACAGAGGACAAGGAGGAGGGTTCTGAGTAAATTTAAAAAATAAATAAATAAATAAAAAACAGAATATTAGGTTCAGCCTTGTACTTTTTTTTGCTTCAAGCACCTTTATTATTCATCGCTGCAGATCACAAGTTGAAAAAGGTGATGCAGCAGCTCCACAGCTTGTGACTTTGCCACATTTAGCCACATTTCTTCTTTAAACACCTGTTAATTTAAGCCAACAGGTTAGATGTGGTTTGGACTCACATGTTTCACTGCTTTCAAAACTAAATGGGTTTTAGCTGAAAAGAGAAGTGCAACATCCACAAATTATTAAAACCTGAAACACCTGGTTCTGTTTTTATCTGCTCCACATCAACTGTAATAAAACTACTTTACAGTGTTTAATTAATGAGTGACAGACAGATGGGCAGAGTCTATTTGCAGGGAGATGACTGGAAGCTGAGGTTTTATGTTTAATCATTAAATGTCTGATTAATGTTGCATTGATGAAGCTGTTAAAAAGGAAGCAATGCGTGGCTCCTTTTTGGTTTGCAGCAGAACATTTGGTTAAAATGACCACAAGCAGTCACTCGTGCACAGACAGTCTGTTTTAGAGGCTGAGCAGCTCTGCCCCCCCTCACTGCGTCCACATGCTGGACCAGACAAGGACGAGCGGTGCAGCCAAGCTGAAAGCCAACGCTATATGATTCAGGCATTGAGCACACATCTCAGCGTTGATCTTGTCCTTCATTTAGGATTTGCATATTTTACACATCACATTATAGGCACTATTGTGTCAATTGTACATTTTTGCCAAATAATTGACATTATAAAAGATTAATTTTCCAACTTGATTTTAAAAGAGCTACATCACAGCTGATGTACAGTAGAATTCCATGCTGAGCTGCAGACTGAGGGTCTTACTTGGATTTGCTGATGGTTCGTTTCAGCTTCTTCTCCAGCTGCTTCATGCGGCCGGTAGCTGCTGTGTATTTCGCCGCCGTCTCCTTGTGTAAAAGCTCACTTCTCGTCTTGGTGTGCTCCGCCTCCATCACCTGTAACGACCAATCACAGCTTTCTGTGAGCTACATTTTTTTTAAAATCGTAGAAACTCTTATGATTCTTTCACAAACCCTTCTCAGGACCACTGAGGTAAAGCGGAGATGAAACCAACTAAATGTTCTTTTTACTCAGATGTCTCTAAATGTTCCCTCCTCACCCGCTGAGTGGCGTGGTTCAGCATCTCCTGCCAGGCGGAGTCGAACTGACGGTTGTCCTCCTCCAGGAGCCTCTGCTCGGCCAGGGAGATGGTTTCCTTTGCGGCCCGCAGAACCTCGGTGGCTCTGTGGAAATCCTGAGTGGCCTTCTGGGCCTCCAGCTGGGCCTAGTGGACAGACAAAGACAATGTTTACGTAGAATTTTTATATTATAAAAAAATAATGTGAACTCGTGTTTTAAATTTTAAAAAATGCAA
The DNA here is from genome assembly GCF_001266775.1 of Austrofundulus limnaeus. NCBI lineage: Eukaryota > Metazoa > Chordata > Actinopteri > Cyprinodontiformes > Rivulidae > Austrofundulus > Austrofundulus limnaeus. The sequence goes on from NW_013952701.1 coordinate 17,551, forward strand.
GATTTGCAAAGTCACTAAGTCATTAAAATATATGTTTACCATCATGAGGAACATGTTGAAACCTGAATTACACTAAAACATATTCAGTTCAATTAAGTTCACTGAACTGATCAACTTTGTCCCGGTTACCTCCATAAGGGCTTTAATTCTCAATTTAAAGTCTTCACAGTATGTTGTATTTGTTTAATATAAACATGCCTAAAATTAAGACAAAAGCAGATTTTTGATGTAAAAACAAGCTTGAACTTCTGACAATAAATGCTAATTTTCTCTCCTTAAAACTAATTCTCTTTGAACTTTAAAACTTCAGTAAAAATACACAAAAGGAATGCAGAAAATACCCACATTTCTACAAGTACTGTAAATACCTACTCTTCCACTGTCTTGAAGAACAGCTGCCTTACTGTGTCAGTAAATATAAATTAGAATAAGCTACTTAAGACAGGTTAAAAAAATTAAAGTTTTTTTTTATTTTTTCATAAGTTTGTACTAAATCTGATGTTCTGTATTTAATCAAAAGTATCTAAATTATACTGTAATTTAAAAAAATGGATGAAAATCATTACAGAGCTCATTGGACCAAACTGGGATTTTACCAAATTACATTTTGAGGTAAAGAAATAAAATAAATTGTGATTCTTTTAGTTCTTCATCTTTAGTTTACACATTTTTAGAATTAATATATTTCAGCTACTGACATTTTATAAACAAGATTTAAACTTAAATACTTTCAGTTTATAATTTAGCCTCCACTGCTTTTAAGAGAAAAGGAGGCAGTGTTCAACTTCATTCCAAGCAGTGCATTTACTCGAAATCAAGTCTTTATGTCAGTAATATAATTTGCATTTCAGGGTAAAAGTTCTGATAAAAACTCAACACTTTGTGCTGCTTTTTGAGCAAGGAGATCCAAACTGATCTAAACAGTGGTGAATAAATCTTAGACTGAGTTAATCACACTGCTGATAGCACTGAATTTATCCCAGGACAATGACAAATGAATGATATAAACGGACAGTTTGTAATAAAACAAGCTGAGGAGAGTGTGCAGAGTATGCAAATTAAAGTACAGTACATGTTGTAAATGGGAGAAATCATCAGTGCTGTGCTGCAGAGATTCCCAGTGTGCATCTCTCAGAAAAAGAAATCTGAAGTGCACAATTTAGAGGGATTTTTCAATTTTTCCTAAGTTCTATAAGGGAGCAGCTCAACTCTGAAGCAAATAACTGGTAATAGCTGTGACAGCCCCTCAGGCTGTGCGAGAAAACACGCACGTATAAAGAGTTTGTCCAATAATAAGTCAGGAGTTTATTCTATTGACCCAGTTTGTGGGATCTGGAAAACTGGAAAAAAAAAAACTTTCAAAGTTTGTTCTCTTAATAAAGAATACTTTTACAAATCTATGATCCAGATACAAACATTTAAGTTATTTAAACCTAAAGTAGGTCAGATTTAATGCCAATTCAGAACCAATATTTTGATTTGTGTTAAATTATCAGTAGACCTGTCCGTGGTGCAGCCACCGCTCCAATATCATGTAAAATCAACTTTTTTGAGTTTTATACCATGTTATAATGTTATACTCTCATAAAAAACATGTCCAAAGCCTTGCTCTGACTCATTCATGCATGTTTAAGAAATCCTGCAGTGTTTTTAGGAAGCCGTGCTGAGGAGCAAAACGACAGGTGGGGACCAGAAGCGCCTTTGGGGACCAGAAACGCCCCAGGGACGTGTCTTTAAGCCGAACATCCTCATCACGTAGCACACCTCCCCATCCTCCCACCCCACACACCCCGCCCATGACTCCTGCAGGCTCCCGGCAGTAACAGAGCAAAGTGAAAGTGAAACTTAACTGTCCGCTGCTCTTACTACTGCTCACTCGGTGAAGCTCTTTTCAGATTCAAAATACCTTTGAGGAAATGTATTTTCAGATGCCAAGTAAACTGCATCATAGCGCACGCACGAACCCCCCTGCACTGAACGGGTCGGGACAGAAGCAGAAGGAGGTTTTTAAAGAGACAGAGGCCAATTTCAAGGCGTTTAGAGGAGGAAGGGATGAGAAGATACGTTTATTTTCTATTTAGACACATTTTAATAACAACTAAAGGTGACATAGATACTTTATTATGATATAGTATTAAAATGTATGCCTGAGAAACACATAATATTGCCCATAGTTCTATTTTTATCACACTCACGTTGTCACATGAAAACACCCACAGTCTTTTAGTCAAACTCTGCAGTTGCTCGGACATCGCATGCTCACTGTAATTTCGTTATCTATGGGCACCATCATGCCAGCACAGCAAGATCCAAACAATCTCTCTCTTGTTGCAGGCATGGAGTTTGTTTTGTTTTTTTTATTCCATCCTGCCTGAACATAACAGAAAGCAACAAATTACCTGCATCAATCCTTATTAAATGACCGTCTCCAGTGTCTGGCCTTGTTTCATCAGCTCTTCCAGCAGTAATTATTTAGACAGAGATTCATTTGGGCAGGAAATGACTATTGCTTTGGACAACAGACTTTGTGTGGCCGCTCCAGCTGTATTGTGTTCTGATGGAATAGACATATTTACTGCTCCTTGTGCATGTGAGTATTTTACACCATTAAAAAAAAAAAACAAGGCGATGACAAAGTAACTAAGTGAAGATTAGGTTAGATTAGCTGAAGATTGACAAATCTAACACTCAGTACCTTTAAAGCTGCTAAACACCAAGCCAATGTAAATAATAACTGTTGCTTATTTTATCATCTTGGATTTCTGATCCCTTTTCCCCCCCATTTGGAGCCAGTACAAACTCAATTTTAATGTTTGTGCTGTAATAATTAAAAGGTCAGAAACAGAATACTGAAGCTCTCTCTCTCATCTTTTAACAGATGGACAGCAGAACACAAACTAAAAAAAATGAGATCTACCCACTCCTCTGTGGTCACGTTGCCCACAAGAAACCCATCTTGCACGTGCCAACTCCCCCTCATCAAACCCACGTCCCGCTTACCTCATTCTGTCAGCGCGCACGCACGCACGCACACACACACACTTTGCTGCTTAATAAGAGGTGGAATAAAATCAAATGACCAACAAATAAAACACTTTTGAATAAAAATAAAATTGCTAAATCTCATGTCATCAACTCTTCAGAACAATAAAACCTTACCTCACTTATGTTTGATGGATTTCAGAAAGAATTTGGACTTTGGATTGCCAGATTTTCATGAACTATAAACAATTGAAACCTGTTTCTCTTATTTTTTTTTACCCCCATTCACTAACTTCCTCCTACTGTCCCACTTTTCTCTTCAGAGTCAACCCTTTCTTGCCACAGGCAAGAGTGAAACATCAACGCTGTCAGCATGTAGCAAATGCTCAATGACGACGTTCACAAAGTGGCTCCAGGAAGATGGGAAGAAAGTCGAAAACAAGGAAAATAGGAAAATTTGAAAAATATCAAAACTAAGGCACCATAGTTCACAGGCTCAGTTGAATGGATGTGTACTAAAAAAGGTAAATTATACAGCATTTACGATTTAATTATTTTGTTTTTAAACAGTATGAGAGTGATATGACCACAAGTATTTTTAAAGGGGCAATATCATGTAAAATCTACTTTGAGTTTTATATCATGTTATGTTATACTCTCATAAAAACATGTCCAAAGTCTTGCTTTGACTCATTCATGCATGTTTGAGAAATCCTGCAGCGTTTTTAGGAAGCCATGCTGAGGAGCAAAACGACAGGTGGGGACTAGAAACGCCTTTTGGGACCAAAAATGCCCCTGGGACGTGTCTTTAAGCCGAACTTCCTCATCACGGAGCACACCTCCCCACCCCACACATCCCGCCCATGACTCCTGCAGGCTCTCGACAGTAACAAAGCAAACAAGTGAAAGTGAAACTTAAACTGTCAGCTGCTCTCCACACTACTGCTCACTGAGTGAAGCCATTTTCAGATTAAAAATACCTTTGAGGAAATGTATTTTCAGATGCCAAGTAAAATGCATCATAGCGTGCGTGCGACCCCCCCCCTACACACTGAAATGGGCGGGACAGAAGCAGAAGGAGGTTCTTAAAGAGACAGAGGCCAATTTCAAGGCGTTCAGAAGAGGAAGTGATGAGAAGATAAGTTTATTTTCTATTTAAACATAAAAACAGCATTTTAATAACAGCTAAAGGTGACATAGATACTTTATTATGGTATAGTATTTAAATATATGCCTGAGAAACACATAATATTGCCCCTTTAAAAAGATAAATATGTAAGTAAATTAAATAAACAGAAACCTAAGCAATATCTGAATCCAGTACATATACACTCACCGGCCACTTTAGTAGGTACACCACGCTAGTAARGGGTTGGACCCCCTTTTGCCTTCAAAACTGCCTCAATTCTTCGTGGCATAGATTCAACAAGGTGCTGGAAGCATTCCTCAGAGATTTTGGTCCATATTGACATGATGGCATCACATAGTTGCCGCAGATTTGTCGGCTGCACATCCATGATGCGAATCTCCCGTTCCACCACATCCCAAAGATGCTCTATTGGATTGAGATCTGGTGACTGTGGAGGCCTTTTGAGTACAGTGAACTCATTGTCATYTTCAAGAAACCAGTCTGAGATGATTCCAGCTTTATGACATGGCGCATTATCCTGCTGAAAGTAGCCATCAGATGTTGGGTACATTGTGGTCATAAAGGGATGGACATGGTCAGCAACAATACTCAGGTAGGCTGTGGCGTTGCAACGATGCTCAATTGGTACCAAGGGGCCCAAAGAGTGCCAAGAAAAGATTCCCCACACCATGACACCACCACCACCAGCCTGAACCATTGATACAAGGCAGGATGGATCCATGCTTTCATGTTGTTGACGCCAAATTCTGACCCTATCATCCGAATATCACAGCAGAAATCGAGACTCATCAGACCAGGCAACGTTTTTCCAATCTTCTCTTGTCCAATTTCGATGAGCTTGTGCAAATTGTAGCCTCAGTTTCCTGTTCTTAGCTGAAAGGAGTGGCACCCGGTGTGGTCTTCTGCTGCTGAAGCCCATCTGCCTCAAAGTTCGACGTACTGTGCGTTCAGAGATGCTCTTCTGCCTACCTTGGTTGTAACGGGTGATTATTTGAGTCACTGTTGCCTTTCTATCAGCTCGAACCAGTCTGCCCATTCTCCTCTGACCTCTGGCATCAACAAGGCATTTCCGCCCACAGGACTGCTGCTCACTGGATGTTTTTTCTTTTTCGGACCATTCTCTGTAAACCCTAGAGATGGTTGTGCGTGAAAATCCCAGTAGATCAGCAGTTTCTGAAATACTCAGACCAGCCCTTCTGGCACCAACAACCATGCCACGTTCAAAGGCACTCAAATCACCTTTCTTCCCCATACTGATGCTCGGTTTGAACTGCAGGAGATTGTCTTGACCATGTCTACATSCCTAAATGCACTGAGTTGCCGCCATGTGATTGGCTGATTAGAAATTAAGTGTTAACGAGCAGTTGGACWGGTGTACCTAATAAAGTGGCCGGTGAGTGTATTAATATAGAATGAAGGTTCAACCCATAAGAAAAACAAAAACAAAAAAAGGATGAACATTTTAGAATAGTTTTGCTCTGGCCTCACAGCTCAGAATGAGCACCGGTGAGGGTGATTGTAACAGAGTAGATCTAACAGATTTATTGATCCAAAAATAACTCTACTCCTATAAATTTATTTAATTTTCACTCATTCCTTTTGTTTTTGTGCAAAACCTTTGACTTTATTTTTGCTTTTACCTTTATTTTGAAGCTTTGACTTTTCCTCCATTAAAATCTAGACTTTTCCATTTGTTTTTGTCTTTTTAAAATCACACAGTTTCATCTAATCTCTTCTCCTTTATTATTATAATTTATGTTTGTTTACCAGTCTACACCACTGTGTCACTTTCCTGTTAGCCAACCCTCCTCATTCACATCTCTTCTTCCGTTCGCTCACTACTAATTTGTCACTTTCAATATGCGTCGCATTCTTTCTGGCTTTAAGTTTTTCCTAAATGCCCACCTCTTTTTCCATCCTATAATTCCATGCTTAATTCCCTTGTTTCCTTGTTGTAGTTCAGCATCATCTCTCATTTGTTTCCTCATTTCATTTCAACTCTTAATCATTTTTTATCTTATTACAGCGTTACACACAACCATCTGTACTTTTGTTGAAAAAAATACTGATAGGTTTTCTGAGATGTCCTCATTAGGAAGCAACAGAACTGACCCATATAGCACATATCTGTTCAGAGTTTGATAGTGGGTCTGGAGGCCCTTTGTGAGATGGCCTCTCAGTTCTAATGACACTGCTGGGTTTATCTTCTGATAACATTTGCTCAAATAGACAATCCGACAATCTTATATTAGATTGTCTGAACCCTGGTATTTACTGCTTGGCATTCTTATTTGTAAATTGTCAGTAGTCAACAAGATTTCAGTCAGCCTCAAGTTTTTGCCATGGCACTTTCAATATTCATCTTTAATAGCAGCCTGCATGTTTGAATGTCTGGCAAAACCAAATATTTCATTCAGTATTTGAGCAAAACACTGATAAGCTACACTGCTGCACAAAAGGCAGAACCATTATTAGTAATTCAACTGCTTCATTTTGATTTAAGGCCAATAAAGTTTGAAATTTATAGTACAGCTTCACAGGCAGGTGGTTAAAACTAGGTATGTCCCGATACAACTTTTTCACTTCCGATACGATACCGATATTACAACTTTGAGAATTGTCCGATACCGATATTGACCCGTTACCATAACAGTACAAGTCACACACTTTTACCTATTTTGTAATGTAAAATCTTAGAAAAGTCTTGATCAAGTCAAACAGTGAAAAAGAGTAGGTATGAGAAAAACTGACCCATTTATTTTTAACCAATGGATAACATAGATTTTAAACTGAAGAACATTCTACAATTTAATAAAATGAATAAAATAAATTAGAAGACCCTGAAAAATAAAACATAATAAAAAACAAAATGTTCTTTTAAAGTATAAATTAACAATTCAAAATCACTTCGGTTATTGTTTTACTACCTGTCAGCCTGGTGCTGCTTTATGG
>NW_013952701.1:25174-29742 GCF_001266775.1 Austrofundulus limnaeus
CATGGTTCTGTTCCCCCTCGGAAAACTTGAGCGTGACAACTTTGCACTTAGCTGCAACTCTGTTTCTGATGAAAATAGAAAGTTCTGCCGACATTATTGCTAACTTGTTAGCGCAGCATGTTGTTGTGATCACGTGAGCTCTGCATGCTGGATCCAAGTGCTGCTGGATAGAAACACTGGAGCGGAGTCAGTGGACTGCTGGATTGAACTGCTAATATCGCAGCGCTTACATCGGACATTTTTTATGCAGGCCGATAAAATCCGATACTCATTTTTTGGCTGATATCGGACCGATATCCGATATCAATATCAGATCGGGACACCCCTAGTTAAAACTGAAGATATTTGACACTGAAAATATATTGCCTAATTTCAGTTAAACTGCACCATCATCACAGCCTTCAAATCCCTTTATCGGTCAAACTCCTGCAGGAAAAAAAAAGACTAAAGACAAAGAACAGTGGGAGGACAGACACAGAGTACAAGTGTCATCATCAGTCAGAGCTTTCGAAGAAAAGCCTTCTGGGAAATGAGCTTTTAAATCATATTAGGTGTTTCTCTGACCTTCACATGATTCTTATGAAGCAGAAAACAAGACATGAACAAGGTTTAAAACCCTCTATGATGTGCCCTAATTTGCTTTTAAATGAAATGTCAAATTTTTCCCTTTAAAAAAAGACTTTCGTTTACTGCTTGGTTTTATTTATTTATTTTTAACATTTGTGATAAGCTCAGCGGTATTAGACCAAATTAATCAACATTTATTTTGAAATTGACCTTATTTGTTTTTTTATTCCAGAAAATCTGACCTCAATCATAAGTGGGAATTTATTTTCACTGTAGAACAAGTTTGACATGAGAAAATGATTCGGATCAAAAACATGTGAGCTTGAGGAGAGACATAAAATACTGCCCCACTCCCCTCGACTGACCCCAGCATGCATCAGTTTGAAGTTTGTGTTTATTCCATTAGACAGCTGAACCAAGCACCACTGGCCTAGATAATGAGAAAAACTTTCGTGTTTAAACAAACCACCGAGTTCATCAGACTGATGTGTACTTCATGGTCTGCAATTGGTAAAAGGAATGACATGCATTTAAGCTCAGATATTTGAATGCTGCTATTGTGTGTTGACATAAAAACAGGGTATTTTTTTAACTTCTTTGGCTAGCTTTTATTAATAGTTTTATATTTCCCCTCAATGGATAAATATACTGAAAGCAAAAATAAAATTCATCTTTTTATCTTTGTAAACAACAAAATATGCATATATCATTTTAAAAACTGTTCTTTAATTGATTTTTGGTATATTATCCAACTTTATAGCATCTTTTTTTTATTGCAAAAACGCTCTTTAAAAGGTTATTTATTGAGGCCAAAGCTAAAATGATTTGGTATCAATTTTTTTAACCTTCATTTAACCAGGAAGTCCTGATGAGATTAAAAACGTATTTTTCAAGAGAGACCTGGAAAAAAAACATGGGTCAATGGTCCCATGTTTGGCTTTGCAACTTAAAAAAGGAGACGTATGATGCTTCTAAGTCTTTATTTTTACATTTGAATCATCAGCTATAAAGTAGAACTGCAATCCTTTGGCCTGAATTCCTTCTTATTGTAACACCACAAGCCCCGCCCCTTTTCTGGGGTGGCTCTCAGATACTCATTTTGAGGCTGTCTCTTTTAATCTAAACAAGGCTCTTTCCACTCCACCCACCTCCAGCTTCCAAAGTGGTCCATGTTAGCTTGATAGAAGGGTTTACAACTATATAGCGGCACAGAAACTTATTTTCTACAAATTAATTAAAGGGGCGATTTCATGTAAAATCAACTGTGAGTTTTATATCATGTTATAATGTGATCCTATCACCAAAAACATGCCCAGAGTCTAGCTTTGACACATTCGTGCATGTTTGAGAAATCCTGTAGTGTCCTGAGGCAGCCAGGCAGGGGAACAAAAATGGCTGGTTGGGACTAGAACCGCCTTTTGGGCTTTGTCTCCAAACCGAGCTTCCTAAACATAGAACACACCTCCCCAACACCCCCGACTCCTTCAGGCTATCGGCAGCAAAAACTAGCAAACACCCGGTGAAAACCATGTCTGCTGAGCTCCCAATACCACTTTTCAGTGCAGCCAAGGATACTACACTGAGCTTTAAACAAAAAACAGCATTTTAATAACAACTAAAGGTGACTTAGTTAATTTATTATGGTATAGAATTTAAATATATGCCTGAGAAACACATAATACTGCCCCTTTAAAAGACGAGGAAGGACTAAATTCAAAATGTCTGCACTCCTAGAGACTCCAACAAAATGCATTTAACAGCTAAAGAAGTCTATTTTGAATAATGTCATCTTTAAGTGAAAATTAACATGAAAACATGATCAAAGTAAGGTAAGAAAAAAGGTTGATTACATAAACAGTTGGCGGCACAACTCCCACACTGCCAAGAAAAGTTAGAAGAGGAGAGCAATAAGAAAATACATGATCATCAAAAAAAGGTTCAACCCATTTTATCAAAAATCCTTTGTTTTCCTTTCCAGCTCTATTTAAGCCTTAATGATGAAAACAATTTGCCTGTAAAAACTGTGGCAGGCATTAAAGTGCGTACAAAAACAGAATCATACACAACTGTACCCAGTTACTGTCAAAAGAACAAAAAGAAAAACCCACCACAAACACCTCCGGAGCATCGGTGGTGATGTTGCCAGAGCTGTTACACAACGACAGACAGAGAGGGGTTTGGTAATAACACACTTCATCTCTCCGGTGTTGACAGCTTTGGGAAGGCAGCCAGGCAAGTGTGATTGTAGAAGAAACACTGAAGCGCTAATAGGAAACACATACACACCATAACGACGCGCCATCCCGGGGGGTCAAAGAAAAGAAAAGATGACTTTGACCTTGTCACAGCTTTATCTGCTTCACCCCAAATCCCAAACCATCCATCCAGCCGTCCCTGAATCCCATCTCATCCATCATCACCATCCTCAGTGCACCGGCACTGGCAGCCAAAACACTTCAACAGAACAGGGAGGAGATTAAAGAGGGAGGAAAACAGGCCGATAGGAAGTTAAAGGAGATGAAGGATGAGAGGTTAAAGGGAGGACAGTTTTGTACATGGCCATGTAACTAATGAGTCACCCCCACAAATTCTGTTTCATTTCACATCATAAAAATATAAAGTATCCACTTTCTTTGATTAATGTGTGTCTCAAAAGGACATTTAAATGAAAGTTCAAGGTTTTAACTGTTTTGCCACATAGACAAAATTAGTTTTTGACCAGCAGCATCAACAACACTCCGAAACAATAAAAAAGGAACTTAAAAAATGAATTAAATCAAAAACAGCAGTTTATATATAAAATGAGTCACTTCTCAACAAATCTCTTACACATTCCAATCTTAGCCTCAATTTGCAACTCGTGTCCTCAGTTTGATGAAACACCACGAGTGGCTGCTCACTTACAGTGACAAGCTCCACAGAGAGCAGCTGAGCCATCCTGTCAGAAAATCTCCATCTCAACAAAAAAGACTGCATATTCACTGCATCTCTGCACAATCTGTCCTTCATAACTAAAAAAAGCAAAACAAAAAACAAAACAAAAAAGAAACCGTTTGAGATTTGACTCCAAACTATTCAGGTTTAGTAGAAAGAGCGAGCTTGACTGCACACATAAAAGTTAATCTTAAAGCATTCAAATCTTCAGCTTCATGGGGGAAACTAACCAAAACGTTTCATTTTTCATGCTATATAGCAGTACGAAGTGAGACCTTTGTGTTTGCCTAATGCCTCATTCTCATTTAAAAGTGAATAGCTTCGGGGTTAAAGCTGTTGGGTCGTTTTTTTAGTGTGTACAAAGTAAAGGGAAGAAGTGATGCCAATACACGTTTTATAATGTTTGGAAAAAAAAGTAAAAACTGCAGCTGAAAGTTGAAAACTTCTGGGTCAGCACTTAAAATATGCTCACTCTGAAAGTTTTTTAGCTTTGCCACTCTGACCCACTTCTGAGATTATTCAGGTTACCAATGAGTGGACGTCCCTTCTGTCCTCCTTTAGGACCTATCTTGTATCAATAACACAAACAACAAAACACTTTAGTTTATTATCTTATATCCGCAGACAATTTAGTCCAACAAAAACTAATAAAGGCATCAAGTGGAGGAGTTTAAGTATCTGGGTGTCTTGTTCACGAGTGATGATGGAGCGGGAGATGGATCAATGGATTGGGGCCTCGTCCTCAGTAATTAGGGCGTTGCTTCGGTCAGTCATGGTGAAGAAAGAGCTGCGTCGAAAGGCAAATCTCTCGATTTACTGGTCTGTCTATGTTCCAACCCACACCTGTGGTCATGGAGTTGTGGATCATGACCGAAAGAACAAGATCCTGGATACAACAAGCAGCCGAAATGAGCGTCCTTCGTAGCGTGGCCGGGTTCAGCCTAGAGTAAGCCTGTCACGATAACAAACTTTGCTGGGCGATTAATTGTCACAAAAATTATTGCGATAAGCGATAATATTGCCTGGTGACCATTTTACAACTAATAATTATAAAAGTGTAATATGTA